>NC_080379.1:111702684-112002684 GCF_014773155.1 Arachis stenosperma
GAAAACTTCATAAACTTTATCATCAAGATTAAAACAAAGATTCATAACTGAGTATGCTTAAATTTGTTCTTAATTTGTAGAACTTGTCCTCAGCCAAAGGTTTTGTGAATATATCAGCTTGTTGCTCCTCCGATTTAACAAATTGAATGTTAATATTCACCTTTTGAACATGTTTTCTTATTGAGTGAAATCTCACTTCAATATGTTTTATTCTAGAGTGCAAAAAGGGGGTTTTGGAAATATTAATGGCACTCATGTTATCACAAAACAAGGGAATATTTTCATCATTCAATTTGTAATCGGCTAACTGAGTTTTCAACTATAACAATTGGGAACAACAAGATGAGGCAGCAATGTATTTGGCTTCGGCATTAGAGAGTGCTACTGAAGACTGCTTCTTGCTTGACCATATATTTAGAGATCTGCCAAAAAGCAGCAAATGCCAGAGGTGCTTCTTCTATCCACTCTATCTCCAGAAAAATCATCAGACCTAGCATACCATAAACCAAAGTTGGATGTACCATGTACATATCTAATGATTCTTTTAACTACAGAAAGATGTGATTCTTTTGGTTTGTTAAAATCTTGAACAAACTCCAATACTTTGCACAATGTCCATTCTAGAGGATGTAAGATATAAAAGTGAACTTATCATTCCTCTCTACCTTATTTTATAAACATCTTTCCCAGTTTCATCCTTTTCTAACCGTGAGTTTGGATGCATTGGAGTGTCCATGGGTTTGGAATTTTCCAATCCAAATTTCTTAACTAGTTCCTTGGCATAATTCTCTTCATCTACAAAAATTCCATTTGAAGTTTGTATTATTTGAAGGCCAAGGAAAAAGTTAAGTTCACCCATCATGCTTATATCAAATTTACTAGTCATGAGTTTACCAAACTCAATACAAAGGGACTCATTGGCTGAACTAAAAATTATATCATCAACATAAATTTGCACTAAGATGAAAGAATCATGAGAGTTTTTAATAAAAAGAGTAGTGTCGGTGGTGCCTCTTTGAAAAGCTTTTTTAAAAAGAAAGGAACTAAGTCTTTCAAACCAAGCTTTTGGAGCTTGTATTAAACCATAAAGTGCTTTAGAAAGCTTGAAAATATGGTTTGGAAGTTCTTTATTCTCAAAACTAGGAGGTTGTACCACATACACTTCTCTATCAATGATACCATTCAAAAATGTGTATTTAACATCCATTTGGGAAAGCTTAAAACCACAATGGGTAGCATATGCAAGAAGAAGCCTTATAGCTTCCATTCGGGCCACTGGTGCAAAGCTTTCATCAAATCTATTCCTTCCTCTTGATCATATCCTTGAGCTACCAATCTTGCTTTGTTCCTTGCTATACTTCCATCTTCACTCAATTTGTTCATAAAAATCCACTTGGTGCCCGTCACCTTCTTTCCAATTGGTTCGGGTACAAGAGTCCACACTTGATTATTCTCAAATTAATGCAACTCTTCCTCCATGGATTTGACTTAAGAAGGATTACCAAGAGCTTCATTTACATTTTAGAGTTTAATTTGAGAAGGAAAAGCCAAATTATTTTCTTCCCTGGCTCTTCTAGAGGATGATCTTGTAGTAGCACTTTGTGAGGGATCTTTTATGATGAACTCTTGTGGATAGTTCTTTAAAAATCTTCACTCATGAGGTCTTGGGGATTTTAAAATAGTTTTAGCTTGAGGTAGTTCATTGGTGCTGGTATTCTCAGGAATTTCAACAGTTGCAGGAGATAAAATGAGATTGTCTCCTACAGAATCATTTGCAGCAGCTGATTCAGGATCAGGTTGCCCAGATTCACCTTTTTCTTGATTTTGGACTTCACTTTTGTTGTCCTCCACTTGATTGCCTGCATCACAGTCTTCCAGAATACTTGGAGTGGAAATAGAATCACAAAAGAAAACATGTATGGATTCCTCAATAACTTTAGAATCTTGAAGATATACTCTATAGGCCATGTTTATTATAGAGTAACCAACAAAAACACCTTCATAAGCCTTTGGATTAAATTTTCCTAAATTATCTTTATTATTTAAAACAAAGCATTTATAACAAAAAAAAAATGAAAGTATTTCACACTACAAGAAAACAGCTCTATTGCCATGCTTTTAAAGCGTGGCAAAAAGCTGAAAAAGCGTGGCGATAGCTTTTCGCCATGCTTTTTGAGCTACCGCCACGCTTTTGAAAGGGTGGCCTCTTTAAGCGTGGCGGTTGCTCTATCGCCACACTTTTGGTGACCTATCACCACGCTTTTTCTTTTGCCACGCTTTTTACAAATGGCCACCCGTTAAAGCGTGGCCGTATGGGGAAGATATGGTCACGCTTTAAAAGCGTGGCCATATAGGAGATATGGCCACGCTTTTGAAGCGTGGCAATAGAGAGATATGGCCACGCTTTCAAAGTGTGGCGATAGAGAGGGATATGGCCACGCTTTTGAAGCGTGACGATAGAGAGAGATATGGCCACGCTTTTAGGCAAAGATACAGCCACGCTTTAAAAGCGTGGCAATAGCCTTATAAAATTAAAAAAAAAATCATTTTTCTGATTTTTACCTTCGTCTATACAAAATATAAATTTTTCAATTCTTTTTTATTACCAAACTTATAAATATAATATGCAATTTTTATTACAAGACAAATCAAATAATAATTAGTGACATATATAATTTTTGCTATAATTGTTTTAAACATTGAAAACTAATACTCAAATACAAAATAATTCTCGAGTTCAAATTCCAAAACTACTAAAGAAAAATACAAAAATAATACGACTTAAATCGTAAGCCCATTGCTGTTCCTCCTTTCTCTAGCCCTCTTAAACTTCCTTCCCTTAGATTATACATAATTGTTTCGGAAACATTTGTGAACTTTTTTACCTACAAAAGATGGCAAAAATAGATACAAATATTTAAGTTAGTTAAGTTTGTTATACAACTTGGTTTTTTATTATAAAAACAAAGTTTCATCCAACATATATCAAGCACAAACAAAAAGCTTAATAGAAAATAACTTCAGCAAATTGAAAAAGAAGTATAAATTATAGTCACATTCAGATTTTATAAATTTTAATTAACTCACATTGGAAAATCCAAGAGTATCATGCATTGATCTTCATCTGTAATGCCAAGTCTCCATCTTGTTCTTTGTTCAAATAACCTAAAAGTAATTATCTGTTAACAATCTCTAATATCTAGATCTTATTCTGCACAAACATGAGATAACATTGGCAGATGATAGTAAAAAAATAAACAAAGTTAAACTTAAAAACTACAATTCATCTTTCTACTCAATATCATATCCATGTTCCACTCAAACCTCATTGAATTTCAAATGTTTTAGCAGCAATGTGTAAAATTAAGAACATGATACAGTTCATTTGAATATCAAAATTCCAGATATATATGCCAAAGAAACCTACCATGTTTTGGCTAATATTTTTTTGTTACCAACCATTTCTGATTCCCCAATTACTCACCAAATCCTTAGTTATATTTGACAAATTAATAATTGAACTTAACTTAGAACACAAACCTCACTAGTCTTGAGTAACCCCATGAGTTGATTTATGTATTCCATTGCATTTAATGGTTCAATCTCTTTAATAACATGGATCATGGTAGCAGCAGCCAATGTAGAAGGGAGATCACCCATGTACCTTGAATCTGAATACAATAATAATAAGTATATAAATGTGTATATAATTAATAGAAAACGGTGTAGCATCAATAAATGCTTACTGGGAATGACAGAAAGAAGAACACGCTGGAACCTCCATAAGAACTCCCAATGCAAAAGGGTCTTCAAACCAATCCTTCCAACAATGTGTTCAAAGAAGGAAATTGGGGTGACAGGGTTCATCCTCCATTGGAGTGTAGACAACACAAGAAGCTCCATTCTCTGAGCAGTCTTGGCTTCGAACAAGAACTTTGGTTCCTCCACCTATGAATAAAACCCCAGGTTCAGAAAAAGAAGGAGTAGAGATGAAAATGAATAGATATTCAAAACAAAAATAAGAACGCTTCATCCTATATGCGCTCTCTTTGGCAAACAAAAGGTGCATGCATACAGAATTGAAACTGATTTTTTCAAAGCTGATTTTTCCATAGATGATTTTTCCAAAGCTGATTTTTTTCCTCATCAAGTCTAGAATGTATGTTTCAATGTACACATGATATGGCTCAAGGAGGATGGTTTTATTAAAAAACAAGTAGTCAATTGAAACTAGAACTTGTTAGGAACATGTTTACAAACAAATAAAGTCTATATAAGTAGATGAATAATATTGATTCCAATGTTCTAACTTATGAGACTGGCTGAGACATATATATGACGCTGAGAATAAAATGAACAATAAGAAATTTTCAATCCTATCTATTATAACACAAAACTGTCAAGTATTCTAGAACTTTCAAGGCTAACAAACTCTACTGTGAAGTAAATTATGCAGTCCAATTGAAAAGAATTTAATAAAAAGTTGACAAGGGGTGTACTGTGAGAAAATTCCCGCAGTTCTGTCCTTCGGCCCGGTGGTAATTGTTGGTAAGAGTTCCTGGAATTCCGGCCGAAATTTGCTTCTCGGATGGTGGTGATGCAGCATGCACATTAGAAGGAGTATGTCCACCATTTGCAGCTGACCTTGATTGCTTGCTCTTTGGATATTGCTTGCGGCCGCGGTTTCTCCACTGCCAAAGAGATAGCCCAAAGAGCTTTGACCACCACCGGCACTAACCCCGCGACACATTTCCAAGCAGAGCAGCACTCAGCAACAACAAACCAAGAAAATTTAATGAAACAGTAACACTTTCATAGCATCTATTTTGGACAATGAAAAAAATACAATAAATAGCAATCACAAGTCCAGAATTCAACACCAAAACAAACACTGCAAAACCAACAGAACAGCATTTAGAGTTTGAGCATTGATCACAAAAAAAATAATTTCTGAAACAAAACAATGAAAACAGAATTCTTTTTCCTTCAGAAGAAGAAAACAATGAAAACATGAAGCATATAATAAATCAATGATCACCAATATCCAGCAAGAATCTCAAAGACAACAATAAATACACAACAACAATTTAGCAAATAAACAAGAACAAGACCTAAATAGAAAATTCAACAAATTAAATCACAAAAACCTAACAATTTAGCAAATTAAAACAACAGCAGCCCAATAATTTAACAAATTATCAACTTAACAGGTTCAAAAACAGAAAATCACAACAAAAAAAATAAAATAAAAATAACAGAAGAACAACAGAACAACAACACAAGAACAATTAGCAAATTAACAAGTTCACACTAACAGTTAAAATTTACTAGAAGAACACTAATGCAAGTGGAATCATCATGCTAATATGTTTTCTACAAAAATGCTATTTGTGTTGCTAAAATTTCCTAATTACTAAGATCTAATTATTCTAATTTTACATGCAATCAATTTACTAAGTTTCTAAAAGCTAGAAATGATAAAACCAACCCGAAATATGGTTAAAGCATTTCATCAAACATGTTGAGTGCGGTAAACTTGAAACAGAATAAGAGAATTCAAAGCTTAGTATCAATGTGATAGAGAAGAGAACAAAACTATTGTATACTTTAATTCAGTCTATGAAAAAAATCCAAACCACTGCCAAATCAAATAGTTACTTATTGTAATAGAAATAAGAAGTTGCAGAGTTTCAAGCAGAGTATTGGTGTTGTGTGAGTGTATTGTCTGGCGGTGGGTTTAGGGAACTCACGACGGCGACAAAAGAGAGCAGTTCGACGGCTAGGTGGAGCGCACGGGTTGGTCGCATAGTTTGAAGCAGGGCAACGTGGCTTCTAAACAAATGCTAACCTGAACGGTGAACGGCGAGTGAACGCGAACGGTGAATGGCGAGTGAACGCGAATGGTGAATGCCGAGCAAACTTGAACGGCGAAGAACACGAACGAAGACGACGGCTGAACGAAGACGCGAACGTTAACGGCAACCAACGGCGTCAGAAGCGCGGCTGAGCAGACAAAGATGACAGACGCCGAGCCCGAGGAAGCAGCTGCGATCGGTGACAGCGAATGGGGGTTGAAGACTTGGAGCACGAGGGAAGCTAGATAGACGGACGGACGACATCAGTATGCCACTCCTTGCGGTGGCGGTGGTGTAGGCTTAGAGTGCTAGGGTTTTTTGGCTGAGTTTCTGTGAATGAAAGAAACGGAGGGAGAAAGGGAGAAAGAAACGAAGGAGCTTTAGAACCAAGAGGAAAGTAAGCAAATTTGGCCAAAATGACGCAGTTTCTTTTAAACCGGTCGGTTCTCTGTCCGATTCAACGGTCCCTGTAGCTCTCTAAAAGCGTGGCAGAAAAAAACCTTTTGGCCACGCTTTTAAAGCGTGCCAAAAGAGTACCAGGATGTGGCTGTAATGAAATCCTGTCGCCACGCTTTTAAAACGTCCTTGTTTCTCTCTATGGCCACGCTTTTCAAGCGTGGCAGAAAAAAAACGTGGCCGTTTCTCTAATCAATTGCCACCCTTACAAAAGCGTGGCCGTTGATCCTTTTCGCCACGCTTTTGAAGCGTGACAAAAAAAAGTGGCCAAATCTCTAATCTACCGCCACCCTTGTCCATTGACCACTTTTGGCCACGCTTTTGAAGCGTGGCAAGAAAAAAGAGTGGCCATAGGCCTTTTTTCTTGTAGTGGATCAAATTTGGTGTGGTTCCTTTCCACAACTCATAAGGAATTTTCTTAAAAAATTTTCTAATGATTGTTCTATTCAAGATGTAGCATGCCGTATTCACAGCTTCAACCTACAGAAACTTAGGAACTTAACATTCACAAAACATGGTCCTAGCAATTTCTTAAAGACTTCTTTTTCTTGTCTCCACAACACCATTTTTGTTGGGGTGTTCTTCGGCAAGAGAAGTTATGTGAAATTCCAAGTTCATCACAAAATGATTCAAAAAATTGATTTTCTAATGTGTTTAAATCTTTACTATCTTTAAAATTTAAATCTTATCTTTTCTTAATCTTTTTAAATCTTTATCTTATCTTTATTTTTAAATTTTAAAAAACTTACTTATGTTATCTTCTTTTTAAATTTAAAACTTTTAAATTTCAATTCTTTACTTTTAATGCACGAAAATCTGTATCGCTACAAATTTTCTTTGGCAAGTATACGGAATTGTCGTCAATTAAAAACTCACAGTAGAGTGAGGTCGAATCCCACAAGGGGGTTGAGCAAATTTAATCGGAGGAATGTTCTAGTTGAACTAAACAGAATTGAATTGAGAATTGCAGAAATTTAAATGGCTGGAAACATAATTGGCAGGAAATGTAAATAATGGAAAATAAATGGCAAACTGTAAAGTGCAGAAAGTAAATTGCAGGAAATTAAATGGGAATGGGGATGATTAAACATTAATGTAAACAGCAAAATATAAAGAATGGAGAGATCAGAAATGGGATGTTCATTGGGTTCAGGAGATATTGTACTCTCTGGATCAAGCTCATTCTCATATCTTCCTCAATCCATGCAACTCATTGATCTCTTGGCAATCTTAGGTGATTGAATCCCAATTCCTTGGTAATTCTATCTCTCTAAGCTTGAACAATTGCGCAATTCCTTGATCTAATTGCTCATGGAAAGAGATGAAGTACGATCACTGATTATACCACATGTTTTTCAAAATCAAAGTATTAGTAGGATTATATATCACTGTATCCATCCAAACCCCAATCCGGTCCAATATGAGAAAGCATTTCTAGCATGATTTCCTCATTCCACTTCCAAAGTTAAGAGGAAATCTAAGTGTGAGTGGTGCACGAAATTGTGTATGCCAATATTAATGGACTATTTAACACAGCTTCGTACCACTAACCAGCAAGTGCACTGGGTCGTCCAAGTAATACCTTACGTGAGTAAGGGTCGATCCCACGGAGATTATTGGTTTGAAGCAAGGTATGTTTATTTTATTAGTCTTAGTCAGGATATTAATTAAAATTATCAGTTGAAATTATTAGAAAAATAAAAGAGTGTGAAATAGTTACTTGTTGTGCAGTAATGGAGAATATGTTGGGGTTTTTGGAGATGCTTTGTCTTCTGAATCCCTGCAACATAATGCTTACTCACTTTCATAAATGCAAGGCTCCTTCCATGGCAAGCTGTATGTAGGGAATCACCATTGTCAGTGGCTACCTCCCATCCTCTCAGTGAAAACGGTCCAGATGCTCTGTCACAGCACGGCTAATCAGCTGTTGGTTCTCGATCATGTTGGAATAGGATCCATTGATCCTTTTGCGTTTGTCATCATGCCCAGCAATCACGAGTTTGAAGCTCGTCACAGCCATTCAATCCTTGAATCCTACTCGAAATACCACAGACAAGGTTTAGACTTTCCGGATCCTCAAGAGTGGCCGCCATCAGTTCTAGCTTATATCACGAAGATTCTGATTAAGGAAGCTAAGAGATACTCATTCAATCTAATGTAGATCGGAGGTGTTTGTCAGGCACACGTTCATGGATTGAGGAAGGTGATGAGTGTCACGGATCATCACCTTCTCCATAATTAAGCGCAAATGAATATCTTAGGTAGGAACACGCATGTTTGAAAGAAGAAACAGAAACAATTGCATTAATTCATCGAGACGCTGCAGAGATGATTGGTGCAGTTCAAATGGTAATGTCCAGTTTGGTGCAGAGATGATTGGTGCTGTGACCAATTTAGCTTTCAGAGTCTCAAATGCCTGCAGACACTCCTTATCAAAGACAAATGGCGTGTCAGCAGCTAGCAGGTTGCTCAGAGGTTTGGTGATTTTTGAAAAATCCTTTATAAACCTCCTATAGAATCCTGCATGCCCCAGAAAGCTTCTGATTGCCTTAACATTGGTAGGTGGTGGTAATTTTTCAATTACCTCTACCTTAGCTTGATCCACCTCTATTCCCTTGTTCGAGATTTTGTGCCCAAGGACAAATCCTTCAGTCACCATAAAGTGACATTTTTCCCAGTTTAAAACCAGGTTAGTCTCTTGGCATCTCTTTAAAACAAGTGCTAGATGGTCAAGACAGGAGTTGAATGAGTCTCCAAATACTGAAAAGTCATCCATGAAGACTTCCAGAAATTTTTCCACCATATCAGAGAAAATTGAGAGCATGCACCTCTGAAAGGTTGCAGGTGCATTGCACAGGCCAAATGGCATCCTTCTGTATGCAAATACTCCAGATGGACATGTGAATGCCGTTTTCTCTTGATCTTTTGGATCTACTGCAATTTGATTATAACCTGAATATCCATCCAGGAAGCAGTAGTATTCATGACCTGCCAGTCTTTCTAGCATCTGGTCTATGAATGGTAAGGGAAAATGATCATTTCTGGTGGCTATATTGAGCTTTCTATAATCAATACACATACGCCACCCTGTAACTGTTCTTGTAGGAACCAGTTCATTTCTTTCATTGTGAACCACTGTCATGCCACCTTTCTTAGGGACAACTTGGACAGGGCTTACCCAGGGGCTGTCAGAAATAGGATAAATAATCCCAGCCTCTAGTAATTTAGTGACCTCCTTCTGCACCACTTCCTTCATGGCTGGATTCAGCCGTCTTTGTGGTTGAACCACTGGCTTGGCGTCACCCTCCAATAGGATCTTGTGCATGCATCTAGCTGGGCTAATGCCCTTAAGATCACTGATGGACCACCCAAGAGCTGTCTTGTGTGTCCTTAGCACTTGAATTAGTGCTTCCTCTTCCTGTGGCTCTAAGGTAGAGCTTATGATTACAGGAAAGGTATCACTTTCTCCCAAAAATGCATATTTCAGGGATGGTGGTAATGGTTTGAGCTCGGGTTTAGGAGGTTTCTCCTCTTCCTGAGGGATTTTCAGAGGTTCTATTATTCTCTCTGATTCCTCCAAATCAGGCTGAACATCTTTAAAGATGTCCTCTAGCTCTGATTCGAGACTCTCAGCCATATTGACTTCTCTTACCAGCGAGTCAATGATATCAACACTCATGCAGTCATTTGGGGTGTCTGGATGTTGCATAGCTTTGACAACATTCAACTTGAACTCCTCTTCATTGACTCTCAGGGTTACTTTCCCTTTTTGGACGTCAATGAGGGTTCGGCTAGTTGCTAGGAAAGGTCTTCCTAGAATGAGAGTTGCACTCTTGTGCTCCTCCATTTCCAGCACCACAAAGTCAGTAGGAAAGGCAAATGGCCCAACCTTGACAATCATGTCTTCAATCACGCCTGATGGGTATTTAATGGAGCCATCAACAAGTTGAAGACATATCCGGGTTGGTTTGACTTCTTCAGTCAAACCAAGCTTTGTGATAATAGATGCAGGTATTAGATTGATACTTGCCCCAAGATCACATAGAGCTTGCTTGGTACAATTACCCTCTAATGTGCATGGTATCATAAAGCTCCCGGGGTCTTTAAGCTTCTCAGGTAAGCTTTTCAGAATGACTGCACTGCATTCTTCAGTGAGGTAAACTTTTTCAGTTTCTCTCCAATCCTTCTTATGACTTAAGATCTCTTTCATGAACTTAGCATAAGAGGGTATTTGCTCAAGTGCTTCTGCAAACGGAATCTTTATTTCAAGAGTCCTGAGATAGTCTGCAAAGCGGGCAAATTGCTTATCCTGTTCCGCTTGGCGGAGTTTTTGAGGATAAGGCATTTTGGCTTTATATTCCTTAACCTTAGTTGCTGCAGGTTTATTACCTACAGAAGTGGGTTAGGAAGCCTTTTTAGAAGGGTTGTTATCAGCACTTGTATGTGACTGATCCCCCACTGGCGTTTGAATGCCAGTGGTAGAAGCTGGAGTGGCGTTAGACGCCAACTCCTTATCTGTTACTGGCGTCTGAACGCCAGAACTGTGCTCCCTTTGGGCGTTCAATGCCGGATTCATGCTTGTTTCTGGCGTTGAACGCCGGGAATGAGCATGGTCTGGGCGTTCAGCGCCAGCCTTATTCCTCTCTGGGCTCTAATTGTCCTCAGAGGGATTTTGAGTAGCCATTTGTTCATTTCTCGGCTTCTTGCTGCTTTGAAGTGAGGTATTTAATATTTTCCCACTTCTTAATTGAACTGCTTGGCATTCTTCTGCTATTTGTTTTGACAATTGCTTTTCTGTTTGCTTTAACTGTACTTCCATATTCCTGTTAGCCATTCTTGTTTCCTATAGTATTTCCTTGAATTCGGCTAGCTGCTGAGTTAGAAAGTCTAATTGCTGATTGAATTCAGTAGCCTGATCTACAGGACTGAGTTCAGCAGTTACTATTTTAGCTTCTTCTTTCATGGAAGATTCACTGCTTAGGTACAGATGCTGATTTCTGGCAACTGTATCAATAAGCTCTTGAGCTTCTTCAATTGTTTTTCTCATATGTATAGATCCACCCGCTGAGTGATCTAGAGAAATCTGAGCTTTTTCTGTTAGCCCATAGTAGAAGATGTCTAATTGCACCCACTCTGAAAACATCTCAGAGGGGCATTTTCTTAGCATCTCTCTGTATCTCTCCTAGGCATCATAAAGGGATTCATTATCTCCTTGTTTGAAGCCTTGGATGCTTAGCCTTAGCTGTGTCATCCGTTTTGGAGGGAAATAGTGATTCAGGAATTTTTCTGACAGCTATTTCCATGTTTTTATGCTGTTCTTAGGTTGGTTGTTTAACCACCTCTTAGCTTGATCTTTTACAGCAAATGGAAACAGTAATAATCTGTAGACATCCTGATCTACTTTCTTATCATGTACTGTGTCAGCAATTTGTAAAAATTGTGCCAGAAATTCTGTATGTTCTTCATGTGGAAGACCGGAATACTGGCAGCTTTGCTGCACCATGATAATGAGCTAAGGATTCAACTCAAAGCTACTAACTCCAATGGAGGGTATACAAATACTACTCCCATATGAAGCAGTAGTGGGGCTAGCATATGACCCCAAAGTCCTCTTGGACTGTGCATTTCCACTTAGTTCCATGTTGGAGTAAAGGGGTAATGTGGATTTAAATTTTTAGTTTATAAATAAATAAATAAATAAAATTTTCAAAATAAAATAAAAACCAAAATAAAATAAGATAAAATAAGAAAATTAAAATAAAAAATTTAATGAGAATTTGTAAATATTTTATGAAGATTTTTGAAAAAATGAGGAGAGAGAAAGTGGTTAGGATATTTTTGAAAAAGATAAATTTTTTTTTTTAAATTAAAAAGATAAGAATTGAAAAATTTTAAAATTGAAATCTGAATTTTTATAAAAAAAATTTTGAAAAAATAGTTCAAAATTAGTTAGAAAAGATATTTTTTTGAATTTTGAATTTTATGATGAAAGAGAAAAACACATAAAAGACACAAGACTTAAAATTTTTAGATCTAATGCTCCTTATTTTCGAAAATTTTGGAGGGAAAACACCAAGGAACACCAAACTTAAAAATTTTAAGATCAAGACACAAGAAAAACTCAAGAACACCTTGAAGATTCACAAGAACACCAAGAACAAAAGAAAGAACACCAAACTTAAAATTTTTAGAAAACCAAGATAAATTTTCGAAAAGTAAAGAAAGATCAACAAGAAAACACCAAACTTAAAGGTTGGCACAAGATTAAATCAAGCAAAATTATTTTTTTTAAAAAGATTTTCAAAAGAACTGGTGCCCAATCATCAAGAATATAAACCAATGCTCTAGCGAATTGGGCAGTAAATGTAACACTTGTTTTGAAGATGTACTATTTTTATGGATAAAAATAAAAAATTTTGAAAACTAATGTTTTGAAAAAATATAAGAACAACACGAAAACACACAGAACAAGAAAAATCACAGATCAAACAAGAAAAATTGACAAGAACAATTTGAAGATCAAGGAAAAACAAGAACATGCAATTCGAAAAATTAAGAGACAAGGAAAAGCATGCAATTGACACCAAACTTAGAACAAGACACTAAACTCACGAAAAAAAATTAGAAATTGATAAAGAAAAATAATATTTTTGAAAATTTTTTGAAAAGGGACTAAAGGACTCAGAATTTAATGACTCTATAACAACAAAAATAAATTATTCCTAATCTAAGCAACAAAATAAACCTTTAGTTGTTCAAACTCGAATAATCCCCGGCAACGGCGCCAAAAACTTGGTACACGAAATTGTGTATGCCAATATTAATGGACTATTTAACATAGCTTCGTACCACTAACCAGCAAGTGCACTGGGTCGTCCAAGTAATACCTTACGTGAGTAAGGGTCGATCCCACGGAGATTATTGGTTTGAAGCAAGCTATGTTTATTTTATTAGTCTTAGTCAGGATATTAATTAAAATTATCAGTTGGAATTATTAGAAAAATAAAAGAGTGTGAAATAGTTACTTGTTGTGCAGTAATTGGAATATGTTGGGGTTTTTGGAGATGCTTTGTCTTCTGAATCCCTGCAACATAATGCTTACTCACTTTCATAAATGCAAGGCTCCTTCCATGGCAAGCTGTATGTAGGGAATCACCATTGTCAGTGGCTACCTCCTGATGTGTGGAAAACGTTCCAACACAAAACTCACCGGCAAGTGTACCGGGTCGCATCAAGTAATAATAACTCACATGAGTGAGGTCGATCCCACAGGGATTGAAGGATTGAGCAATTTTAGTTTAGTGGTTGATTTAGTCAAGCGAATCAAGTTTTGATTGAGTGATTTGTGTTTAACAGGAAGTAAATGACAGTAAATGTAAAGGAGGAAGGGAAAAGTGCAGTAAATTGAAGAACAGAATTGTAAATTTGCAGAATCTTAAAGAGCAAGAAAGTAAATGACTGAAACTTAAAGTGCAAGAAACTTAAAGTGCAGTAACTTAAATGGCAAGAAAGATAAATGGCTTGAATATAAAAGGGAATTGAGGAATGGGATTGCAAGATCTAAACAAAGAAGAAGTAAATTGCAGCAATGGATTGAGCAGAAATTAAATCAGAAGCAAATATCATTCAAACAGAAAGAAAATAAAATGCAGTAAAGGTTTTCACAGAAGAACCCAAAATGAGTTGTGATCTCAGGACCCAAGGGCTTAGGTAGCAGAGCCTAAAACCCAATTTCCTTCCCAGATCTGAATTAACTAAGCAATTGACAGAAAATTAAAGAAGAAGTAATAGAAGAACAGAATTGGAATAGAATTATGCAGAAAACAAAGTGCAAAGAGCTTGAATGGGAATTGGGACAGAATTTCCCCAATTTCACACACCCAAAACTCAAAAAAACAAGAGAGTAGAATTGCCCAAGGGAAATGAGGAAGGAGATCAGTCAATTCTCCCTTGATCCTCTTAGTTCTCGGACAAGTCTCTCAAGAAAGCTCAAAGAAAATGAAATTCAAAAGCCAAGGTAAAAGTCTAAGTGGTCAAAAGTAAAAGTAAAAGCTCAAGGTAGCTACCAAGAAGGGTCCTAATTACATCAAACTATCTCCTATTTATACACTTTCTATTCTTGGATAATGGGATTTGGATGGGCTTTTGATTTGGTGAAGAAATGAACTAAAATGGGATTTTAATTTAAATTTTCGGCCCATGAAATTCACTCCCAGGAGGCTGCCCTGCCCTTGTGGAGGGCAGGGCAGAAAATTGATGCATGGCTCGAGACTTGGTGCGGCAACGTGCGAGTTGGTGCGGTCATGGTGCGCCAAAATTTTGTTGATGCGCGTGGGACGCTGCCCTGCCCGCGCCAAGGGCAGAGCAGGAAAGGATTGGTGCGCCAGGGACGGGTTGGTGCGCGCGGATCGTGCCAAGGAAGGAATTGGTGCGCGCGTTGGTGCTTCTTGGTGCGCCAAGTTCATGTGCCTTCCAAATGCTGCCCTGCCCGCGCCAAGGGCAGGGCAATGTTGCCACTTTGCTGTCCCGTGTTCGAAACACGGCTGGGGCACAAATTCAATTAATTTCCTTGGCTTCTTGGCACGGCACTCATCCTTAAATCCTAGCTTCCTCATGGTTCCTTGTTCGAACCTTGTAGCATGCATGGGTGACCTTTTTCTCTTGAATTTCTTCCTTATAGAGCCCGATTCTGCCCTCCACAAGGGCACGGCAATGTTTTCTTCTTCATGGTTTCAAAGCACTATTTTGTACTCTGCCCTTGTGGTGGGCAGGGCAGAAGTGCCTTCCGTGTTTGGTTCCTTCATGTTGCTCTCCTAGAGGGCATTCTGCCCTTGTGGAGGGCAATGTTGCTTCCCCCATTAGTTGCGGCACGCTTCATCTTGATTCGGCCACGCTTTCCTTTTCTTGTGTTACGCTTCTTAGGCCACGCTTTTCATTTTCTTTTCTTTTCTTCACCTACAATAAACCAAAACAACCACTCAAAGTATCACTAAATTCAAGAGGCTTATAAATCAATTAAAATGCAATTAAAATTAGCTTAAACCTCATGATTTAACATTAATTTCATGGTGGTTGCTTGATTTAGAGAAGTTATGCACTTTCACTCCAAATCACTTACTTAGGATGCAAGAAAGTGCATAAATGCTAACAAAACAAGTGAAATTAGCTTGAAAAATGGGTATATGATGACTTGTCATCACAACACCAAACTTAAACCTTGCTTGTCCCCAAGCAAGCATCAAAACTAAGAGTAAATGAAATGAATAAGAAAAGAATGCATATCCTTATTATGCAGATAGCAGAACTTGATCTATGGGGCATTTATGCAGACAATGACAACTCATTTATTGTTGCTGCTGCATAATACACATTTTGCATCAAAGGTTTGCTAAACTTGCTGTTATAAGACTCACCTTTTGATTACTCCCTTGCTAACTCTTCTTGGCTTATAATGCTTTAACAAGCTTATTATTCTTTTAGAGGTTGGGTGTCAAATGCTGCAGCATAGCCTTTGGCTTTATTTTCTTTTCTTTTGCTCAACATCTTTCCACCACAGACACTTGGCTCACTAATTCTTCCTAGGATCATTGATGCCCAGCATCTCTTTGGATCACTAAGTGCTTTGTATCTAAGTTGCTCTTTATTGTGGATTTTCAATTGGCCATCCCAAATCAGTTGATCTAAGTGACCGGGTTTCAAAATACCCCTTAGAATTTACTCATCCAAGCAGATCTCAGTACAAGAACACCACAGGCATTTGTCCTAAGGTTCAAGCCATTGGTGTCCAACCTTTATTCTTTGTTTTTCTTGCCATTTTGGCTTTTTCTTTCTTCCTTTTCTTTCTGTTTTTGTTACCAAGGGATTTCTCATTATTAATAGGAGTTTTTATAACAGCAAGCTAACTCACAATTGAATGAGAATGATATTATGCAACAATTATTTCATGAGTCATGCATTTAATCAAACACATATGCCACCACCAACTTCCGTTCATACTTATGCAACATTGGATATTTTACTTTTCAATTCAAACCAAACTCTTTTATTTAAGCATATGGGAAACAAAACAATATTTAAAGCTAAGTGATGGATGCAAGCAATATGCCGACTTAGCATTTTAACAAGCAGTTTCACTTGCAGCTAGATAAACACTTTAGCAAGACAAACAATGGCTTCTAGATTCAAAACATTTCACAGCAGCAAGGATTAAGTTTAGATACAACCTTTGAAGTTGCAGACCTTTGATTCTTCCTTCTGTTGTGTTTTCTTTGAGTTAAGATGCATAATATCTTCAATTGTTGACTCATGTCCTGCATAATTCTCAAAGTTGCTTGCTTCTCAAGCCCTTAAGTGTATGGTTAGTATGCATAAATTGAGTGTAACTCTGGATTGATTTTGGTGTGGGAACACCAAACTTAATTGTTTGCCACTGCCTCTTATGCAACAGTTTTAACCATATGTGAAACCTTGTGTCCTTGCTAAAGGTTAATGAAATTAAAGCTAGAAAGCAATTAAACAGTTGAGTAATATGTTTGGTTGCTTGGGGCTAGTATCAAGCAAGAGGTGAGAATGTGTTTTTAAATGATATTTTGGTGGAACACCAAACTTAGAATCTTTCATTCTCCCTAAAATTGTTTTGGTGTGCAACACCAAACTTAGCTCCTTGCAATCCATACCAATTATTCAACATTTTTATTGAAAAAGCTATGAAAAGAAAACTACCTCAGGTTGGGTTGCCTCCCAACAAGTGCTCTTTTAGTGTCATTAGCTTGACATGTTGTTCTTCACTTTCTTCCTCTTCTTCCAGTTTGTTAAGAGGAATGACTTCAAGGGGGGAGAAGTTTCAGATTTTGTCCCCTTTCTTGGTTTCCTCTCAGCAAGCTTCCTTTTGAATTTGGCTTGTGATGAGCGGATATTTTGTACGCTTTTTGGGGGTAATTTCATGTAGATTTTAGCATGTTTCAGTTAGTTTTTAGTAAAATAATATTAGTTTTTAGGCAAAAATCATATTTCTGGACTTTACTATGAGTTTGTGTGTTTTTCTGTGATTTCAGGTATTTTCTGGCTGAAATTGAGGGAGCTGAGCAAAAATCTGACTTAGGCTGAAAAAGGACTGCTGATGCTGTTGGATCCTGACCTCCCTGCACTCGAAATGGATTTTCTGGAGCTACAGGAGTCCAATTGGCGCGCTCTCAACGGCGTTGGAAAGTAGACATCCAGGGCTTTCCAGCAATATATAATAGTCCATACTTTGCGCAAGGATAGACGACGTAACTTGGCGTTGAACGCCAAGTACATGCTGCTGTCTGGAGTTAAACGCCAGAAAAACGTCATGATCCGGAGTTGAACGCCCAAAACACGTCAAAACCTGGAGTTTGACGCCAAGAAAGGCCTTTACACGTGGAAAGCTTTAGTCTCAGCCCCAGCACACACCAAGTGGGCCCCAGAAGTGGATTTCTGCACCAATTATCTTAGTTTATTCATTTTTCTGTAAACCTAGGTTACTAGTTTACTATTTAAACAACTTTTACAGACTTATCTTGTATCTCATGACATTTTCAGATCTGAATTACATACTTTGTGACGGCATGAGTCTCTAAACTCCATTGTTGGGGGTGAGGAGCTCTGCAGCGTCTCGATGATTTAATACAATTCCTTTGTTTTCCATTCAAACACGCTTGTTCTTATCTAAGATGTTTATTCGCGCTTAACTGTGGAGAAGGTGATGATCCGTGACACTCATCACCTTCCTCAACCCATGAACGTGTGCCTGACAACCACCTCCGTTCTACATCAGATTGAATGAATATCTCTTAGATTCCCCAACAGAATCTTCGTGGTATAAGCCGGATTGATGGCGGCATTCATGAGAATCCGGAAAGTCTAACCTTGTCTGTGGTATTTCGAGTAGGATTCTGGGATTGAATGACTGTGACGTGCTTCAAACTTTAACCTACTGGGCGTTAGTGACAGACGCAAAAGAGTGATTCTATTCTAGTAGGAGCGGGAACCAACCGGTGATTAGCCGTACTGTGACAGAGTGCGTGAGCATAGTTTTCACTGCGAGGATGGGAAGTAGCCACTGACAACGGTGACACCCTACAAAGAGCTTGCCATGGAAGGAACCTGCGTGTGAGAAGAGGACTTCAAGGAAAAGTAGAAATTCAAAGGACAAAGCATCTCCAAAACTCCAACATATTCCCCAGTGCTGCAAATCAAAGTAACATTGTTCCCTCTTTTATTTTTATAATCAAATCCAGTAATTTCACTTTTAATCCAAACTAATCCTATTGACATCCTGACTAAGATTAATAAAATAAATATTGATTGCTTCAAACCAATAATCTCTGTGGATTCGACCCTTACTCACGTAAGGTATTACTTGGACGACCCAGTACACTTGCTGGTTAGTTGAACGGAATTGTGAAAAGGAAGTAATCAGTTAGTTGAGTTAGTTTAACTTTTTGGCACATGCCAAGGAGCCACTAATCAAGAATCACAATTTCGTCCACCAAGTTTTTGGCGTCGTTGCCGGGGATTATTGAGTTTGGACAATTGAAGGCTTATTTTATTTCTTAGATTAGGAATAATTTATTTTTATTTTTATTCTTATTTTTATTGTTATAGAGTCATTAAATCAATATTGATAGGATAGTTTCTTTTCAAAAATTTCTTTTCAAAATTTATTATTTTTCTCTTAATTAATTGCTAATTTTCGTGAGTCTAGTGTCTTGTTCTAAGTTTGGTGTCACTTGCATATTTTATATTTTTCTTTGAAATTTTCGTGTTATTGTTCTTTGTTTTTCCTTAATCTTCAAGTTGTTCTTGTCTATTTTTCTTGTTTGATCTTTAATTTTTCTTGTTTTGTGGCTTTTCTTGTTTTTCTTATACTAATCCAAAGTATTAGTCTTCTAAGAGGAATATACCCATTCATAACAATTTGTTACCTTTTTTGGTCATTTGGCTAGAATAGAAGGGTCATATTCTTGATAAGGGAGCACCAATACTTTTGAGAATCTTTTTCAAAAATAATTTTTCTTGATTTAATCTTGTGCCAAACTCTAAGTTTGGTGTTTTATTGTTAATCTTTTTATAATTTTCGAAAATTTACTTTGATTTTCTAAAAATTTTAAGTTTGGTGTTCTTTCTTTTGTTCTTGGTGTTCTTGTGAATCTTCAAAGTATTCTTGAGTTTTTCTTGTGTCTTGATCTTAAAATTTTTAAGTTTGGTGTTCCTTGGTGTTTTCCCTCCAAAAATTTTCGAAAAATAAGGAACATTAGATCTAAAAATTTTAAGTCTTGTGCCTTTTGTGTGTTTTTCTCTTTCATCAAAAAAATTTAAAATTCAAAAAAAATTTTTGTTTTTCTAACTAATTTTAAACTTTATTTTTGAAATTTTTCTTAATTTTCAATTTTAATTTTTCGAAAATCAAAAAAAAAAAAATTTATTATTTTCAATTTCTTTTAGTTATTTGTTTCGTTTATATTTTATTTTATAAAATAAATTTTTATAAAATAAATAATATCAACATATATACCCTCTCTTTTATTCCAACACGGAAGCACCTATGAATGAACAGTCCAAGAGGACTTTGGGGTCATATGCCAACCCCACTACAGCTTCATATGGAAATAGTATCTGTATACCCTCCATTGGAGTTAGTAGCTTTGAGCTGAATCCTCAGCTCATTATCATGGTGCAGCAAAACTGCCAGTATTCCGGTCTTCCACATGAAGAACCTACAGAGTTTCTGGCACAATTTTTGCAAATTGCTGATACAGTACATGATAAGGAAGTAGATCAGGATGTCTACAGATTACTACTGTTTCCATTTGCTGTAAAAGATCAAGCTAAGAGGTGGTTAAATAACCAGCCCAAGAACAGCATAAAAACTTGGAAACAGCTGTCAGAAAAATTCCTGAATCACTATTTCCCTCCAAAAAGGATGACACAGCTAAGGCTAAGCATCCAAGGCTTCAAACAAGGAGATAATGAATCTCTTTATGATGCCTGGGAGAGATACAGAGAGTTGCTAAGAAAATGCCCCTCTGAAATGTTTTCGGAATGGGTGCAATTAGACATCTTCTACTATGGGCTTACAGAAAAAGCTCAGATTTCTCTAGACCACTCAACAGGTGGATCTATACATATGAGAAAAACAATTGAAGAGGCTCAAGAGCTTATTGATACAGTTGCCAGAAATCAACATCTGTACTTAAGCAATGAATCTTTCATGAAAGAAGAAGCTAAAACAGTAACTGCAGAACTCAGTCCAGTGGATCAGGCTAATGAATTCAATCAGTAATTGGACTTTCTAACTCAACAGCTAGCCGAATTCAAGGAAATATTACAGGAAACAAGAATGGCTAACAGGAACATGGAAGTACAATTAAAGCAGACAGAAAAACAACTGTCAAGACAAATAACAGAAGAATGTCAAGCAGTTCAATTAAGAAGTGGGAAAACATTAAATACCTCACTTCAAAGCAGCAGGAAACCAAGAAATGAACAAGTGGATACTCAAAATCCTCCTGAAGACAGTCCGAGCCCAGAAAGGGACAAAGCTGGCGTTCAAACGCCAGTAACAAACAAGGAAGGGGCGTCTAACGCCACTCCAGCTCCCACCACTGGCATTAAAATACCAGTGGGGAATCAGTCACATACAAGTGCTGATAACAACCCTTCTAAAAAGGCTTCCCAACCCACTTCTGTAGGTAATAAACCTGCAGCAACTAAGGTTGAGGAATACAAAGCCAAAATGCCTTATCCTCAAAAACTCCGCCAAGCGGAACAGGATAAGCAATTTGCCCGCTTTGCAGACTACCTCAGGACTCTTGAAATAAAGATTCCGTTTGCAGAAGCACTTGAGCAAATACCCTCTTATGCTAAGTTCATGAAAGAGATCTTAAGTCATAAGAAGGATTGGAGGGAAACTGAAAAAGTTTACCTCACTGAAGAATGCAGTGCAGTCATTCTGCAAAGCTTACCTGAGAAGCTTAAAGATCCTGGGAGCTTTATGATACCATGCACATTAGAGGGCACTTGCACCAAGCAAGCTTTATGTGATCTTGGAGCAAGTATCAACCTAATGCCTGCATCTACTATCAGAAAGCTTGGTTTAACTGAAGAAATCAAACCAACCAGGATATGTCTTCAACTTGCTGATGGCTCCATTAAATACCCATCAGGCGTGATTGAGGACATGATAGTCAAGGTTGGGCCATTTGCCTTTCCTACTGACTTTGTGGTGCTGGAAATGGAGGAGCACAAGGGTGCAACTCTCATTCTAGGAAGACCTTTCCTAGCAACTGGCCGAACCCTCATTGATGTCCAAAAAGGGGAAGTAACCTTGAGAGTCAATGAGGAAGAGTTCAAGCTGAATGTTGTTAAAGCCATGCAACATCCAGACACCCCAAATGACTGCATGAGTGTTGATATAATTGACTCTCTGGTAAGAGAGGTGATGGTATATTTTAGGTTGAGACAAGAATCTCTCCCAAAAATAACACCAATCTAACCGGCAAGTATACCGGGTCGCATCAAGTAATAAAAACTCACGGGTGTGAGGTCGATCCCACAGGGATTGAAGGATTGAGCAATTTTAGTTTTAGTGGTTGAATTAGTCAAGCGAATCAAGATTTGGTTGATTGAGTTGCTGAATTTAAATTGCATTGAAAGTAAAGAGAGCAATGAGTAAATTGCTGAATCTTAAAGAACAAGAAATTAAATGGCAGAAACTTAAAGAGCAAGTAATGTAAATTGCAAAATCTTAAAGTGCTGGAAATGTAAATGACTTGAATTGTAAAGGGAATTGGGAGTTGGATTTGCAGAAATTAAACAAGGAAAAGTAAAATTGCATCGAACAGAAGGATAATTGGGAATTGGGATTAGATCGTAGTTAAAACAGAAAGGTAAATGAATAAGTAAAGCAAGAGCAGAAAATTTAAAATGTGAGAATTGGATCTCAGGACCCAGAGACTAGAAAACTGAGTCTAGATCTCAATGCCTTCCTAGATCCAACAAGAACAATAGCCAGGAAATTGTAAATTGCAAGGGAAATAGAAGAAGAGCAATTAACAGGAAGCTAAATTCAATTAAACAGTAAATCAAAAGAGAGATCTAAGGTGAGATTGAAACAGAATTCCTTCAATTCTCCAACCCAAGATCCAAGACAAGTGTAATTGAAATTGAAAGCTAAGAGGAAGAGAATGGACTTCTCCTTCCCCCGAAACAAGAAACTAAAGATCACTCTGTAACTCAAAACTCAAGGAAAGCTCTCAGCAAAATTCTAAAAAGAGAACCCCCCCAAACAAATTGAATTCTAGCCTATTTATACACCTTCTTCAATTGATCTTCAAGCCTTGGTTTGGGCCTTTGCTCTTGATGGAATTGGGTTGAAGGAGGCCTTGGTTGATTGCTCTTGAAATTTGGAAAGAGACCCAAGTGAATCAATTGAACCGGATGTGAGTTTTGCAAAGTTGGGTTTTTAAAGTTAGCCTCAAAGTTAGGGGCTAACTTCATGGCTAACTTTTTTTAGCAGCAAACCCCATTCTCTGCACTTCACGTTTGGGCCAACGTTAGGGGGCTAACTTTGTCCCTAACGTTGGCCTTGCTTTGAGTTGGAGTTGCGCCAACGTTAGCCTCCAAGTTAGGGGCTAACGTTGGCGCTAACGTTGCACACCCTGGAGGACAATTTCTCATGCCAACGTTAGCCTCCAAGTTAGGGGCTAACGTTGGCGCTAACGTGGCTAACCCCTGGGAGCAATTTTAATTCCCAACGTTAGCCTCCAAGTTAGGGGCTAACGTTGGGGCTAACTTCAATTCCAACTTCATTTGTTCCTGGTTCAATCTCCCTTGATTCATTGTCTCATCTTAGCTTCTAGCCATTCCTTCTCACTTCAATCCTTTTCCAAGCTTTCTTCACCTATCATAAATCAACCAAACACATCAAGCTATGCTTGAAATCATGAGATGATCATTCTATCCTAATATGCACCAATTATGGCATCAAACCTCATGAAAAAGCATTAATTCACATATGGTTGATTCAATCAAAGGAAGCATGAAAATCTACCTAAATTAGCTTGCTTAAGCCTCAAGAAAGTGCATAATCTAAGTGAAAACAAAAGAAAAAGACTAGTAAAACTAGGCTAAGATGACTTGTCATCAAGAGGTCAATATGGCTGAGAGCCTCGAATCAGAGCTAGAGGAATTTAGACTCAATGCTTTCGAAAATGCAAAGATTTACAAAGAGAAAGCGAAAAGATGGCATGATAAGAAATTGTCATCCAGAGTCTTTGAGCCGGGGCAAAAAGTTCCGCTATTCAATTCTAGGCTCAAATTATTCCCTGGGGAATTAAAATCCCGGTGGAGAGGTCCATATGTCATTACAAACGTGTCACCATATGGATACATAGAGCTTCAGGATAATGACTCTAACAAAAAGTTCATTGTTAATGGACAAAGAGTCAAACATTATCTTGAAGGCAATTTTGAGCAAGAATGCTCAAAACTGAGACTTGATTAAAACTCAGTCCAGCTAATGACATTAAAGAAGCGCTTGCTGGGAGGCAACCCAGCCAATCACAAAATTTAATTTTATTCGTATTAATTAATTAATTATTTCTTTACAGGTTTGAGTCCAAGTATCTTCAAAAGGTGAAATAGCAATTGGTTGAAGTCACAGAGTTACAGGGAAATTTGGAAGCTCACTGGCATGAAAAAGCCAGTAAGAAATACTTTGGGCATTAAACGCCCAAAAGAAGCTCCCACTGGGCGTTTAACGCCAGTAAGGGTAGCCATCTGGGCGTTAAACGCCAGAAGGGAGCATCTTCTGGGCGTTAAACGCCAGAAAGATGCACCTTCTGGGCGTTTAACGCCAGTTTGCTAGCATCCTGGGCGTTTAACGCCAGGATGGTGGGGAGGAGGTAAAATTCGTTTTTCTTTACAATTTTTCTAAATTTTTAAGTTTCAATTCATGATTTCTTGCATAAACATGTTTCAAAATATCATCCTTCAAAATCAAATTGGTTTTCTAAGAACCCTAATTTCTAAAATCCCTTTTTCAAAAAAATATCAAATGTATCTTAATTTATAAACACAAATCTTTTTCCAATCCAATTCTTTTTCAAATATTTTTAATATCTTTTTCAACTCATCTTATCTTTTTATGAAAATACCTCTCCTTCTACTCCTCTCCTTTCCTTTCTTTTGCTTGAGGACAAGCAAACCTCTAAGTTTGGTGTGATTTGCCATGATCACTGAGCTAAAACTCATTAAGATCATGGCACCTAAGAGAACAGGAAGAGCAAGGATGTGAATTTAAGGGAGCTGAAGCATCAGACATTAATTCTCTAAGGCATCCCACAGACTAAAGGAACATCCACTTCCCAAAATACAGGTTGCTGAGTTCCAATTTTTTCTGCTTCAACTCTGTGATAATTATTCTTTTTAGAAATTGACCTTAGAAGTTAGATATTTAGTAGTAATTAGTATATCTATTTTGATTTTATTTCCAATTAAGCTATAATTTATTTTTCTCATCATCATTAGGCATGAATAAAGTAGTAGATTTTTAGAATAAAGAAGTAATCTATATTTTTGAGTTCTTAATAATAAAATTTATAATTAATTATATGTGGTGGCAATACTTGTTGTTCTCTGAATGAATGCTTGAACAGTGCATAAATTGTACTTTGAATTTGATGAATATTGGCTCCTGAAAGGATGAGGAACACGAAAAATATTATTGATGATCTGAAAAATCATGAAATTGATTCTTGAAGCAAGAAAAAGCAGTCAAAAAAAAAAACACAATATTCACAAGCCATGAGCACTAGCCAAGAGTAAAAAGGATCCAAGGCTTTGAGCATCTATGGATAGGAGGGCCCAAGGAAATAAAATCCAGGCCTAAGCGGCTAACTCAAGCTGTCCCTAACCATGTGCTTGTGTCATGAAGGTCCAAGTGAAAAACTTGAGACTGAGTGGTTAAAGTCGTGATCCAAAGCAAAAGAGTGTGCTTAAGAGCTCTGGACACCACTGACTGGGGACTCTAGCAAAGCTGAGTCACAATCTGAAAAGGTTCACCCAGTTATGTGTCTGTGGCATTTATGTATCCGGTGGTAATACTGGAAGACAAAGTGCTTAGGGCCACGGCCAAGACTCATAAATAGCTGTGTTCAAGAATCAACATACTACACTAGGAGAGTCAATAATACTATCTGAATTCTGAGTTCCTAAGGATGCCAATCATTCTGAAATTCAAAAGATACAGGGAGATGCCAAAACTGTTCAGAGACAAAAAGCTACAAGCCCCGCTCATCTAATACGAATCTGAGCTTCATTTAAAACTCTAAAATATTATTACTTCTTAATTTCTGCTAGAACCTATTTTATTCATCTAGTTGCTTGAGGACAAGCAACAGTTTAAGTTTGGTGTTGTGATGAGCGGATATTTTGTACGCTTTTTGGGGGTAATTTCATGTAGATTTTAGCATGTTTCAGTTAGTTTTTAGTAAAATAATATTAGTTTTTAGGCAAAAATCATATTTCTGGACTTTACTATGAGTTTGTGTGTTTTTCTGTGATTTCAGGTATTTTCTGGCTGAAATTGAGGGAGCTGAGCAAAAATCTGACTTAGGCTGAAAAAGGACTGCTGATGCTGTTGGATCCTGACCTCCCTGCACTCGAAATGGATTTTCTGGAGCTACAGGAGTCCAATTGGCGCGCTCTCAACGGCGTTGGAAAGTAGACATCCAGGGCTTTCCAGCAATATATAATAGTCCATACTTTGCGCAAGGATAGACGACGTAACTTGGCGTTGAACGCCAAGTACATGCTGCTGTCTGGAGTTAAACGCCAGAAAAACGTCATGATCCGGAGTTGAACGCCCAAAACACGTCAAAACCTGGAGTTTGACGCCAAGAAAGGCCTTTACACGTGGAAAGCTTTAGTCTCATCCCCAGCACACACCAAGTGGGCCCCAGAAGTGGATTTCTGCACCAATTATCTTAGTTTATTCATTTTTCTGTAAACCTAGGTTACTAGTTTACTATTTAAACAACTTTTACAGACTTATCTTGTACCTCATGACATTTTCAGATCTGAATTACATACTTTGTGACGGCATGAGTCTCTAAACTCCATTGTTGGGGGTGAGGAGCTCTGCAGCGTCTCGATGATTTAATACAATTCCTTTGTTTTCCATTCAAACACGCTTGTTCTTATCTAAGATGTTTATTCGCGCTTAACTGTGGAGAAGGTGATGATCCGTGACACTCATCACCTTCCTCAACCCATGAACGTGTGCCTGACAACCACCTCCGTTCTACATCAGATTGAATGAATATCTCTTAGATTCCCCAACAGAATCTTCGTGGTATAAGCCGGATTGATGGCGGCATTCATGAGAATCTGGAAAGTCTAACCTTGTCTGTGGTATTCCGAGTAGGATTCTGGGATTGAATGACTGTGACGTGCTTCAAACTTTAACCTGCTGGGCGTTAGTGACAGACGCAAAAGAGTGATTCTATTCCAGTAGGAGCGGGAACCAACCGGTGATTAGCCGTACTGTGACAGAGTGCGTGAGCATAGTTTTCACTGCGAGGATGGGAAGTAGCCACTGACAACGGTGACACCCTACAAAGAGCTTGCCATGGAAGGAACCTGCGTGTGAGAAGAGGACTTCAAGGAAAAGTAGAAATTCAAAGGACAAAGCATCTCCAAAACTCCAACATATTCCCCAGTGCTGCAAATCAAAGTAACATTGTTCCCTCTTTTATTTTTATAATCAAATCCAGTAATTTCACTTTTAATCCAAACTAATCCTATTGACATCCTGACTAAGATTAATAAAATAAATATTGATTGCTTCAAACCAATAATCTCTGTGGATTCGACCCTTACTCACGTAAGGTATTACTTGGACGACCCAGTACACTTGCTGGTTAGTTGAACGGAATTGTGAAAAGGAAGTAATCAGTTAGTTGAGTTAGTTTAACTTTTTGGCACATGCCAAGGAGCCACTAATCAAGAATCACAATTTCGTCCACCAGCTTGATTGAGCTTGCTTGCTATTGGTCCAGGGGTTGGATTGCTTGTGGTTGACCTCCTCTTGAATGTTGTCCTTGGTAGCTTGGTCACAATCCTCTTCTCGGTGCTTTTGTTGATTGCCTTCACTTCCTTGAATTCAAGACTTGGTTGCTGTGTGATTATTGGAGTTTTGTATTCATCCAGAGCCTTTTTAATTGGTGGCTCCATGAGCTTTTCCTCTATGTACTTCTCTGCTTCACTTGAGTTTGGAATGACTTCCTCACTTTCTTGCTCCTCCACTTCCTCCCTTGCACCCAACATTTGACTTAATAGTCCTTTTATGGAGGAGGTTTGTTGTTCTTCCCAAGATTTCTTCATCTCCTCTTCATATTTTTTGATCACAGATTCAAGGGAAGTTTGTGAGGGTTGTGAATGTTCATGTTCCCTTTTCATCTCAAGTGCAGTTTCATTTTCAACCACCTCATTCTTCATTGAAAGTTCACTTGATGCAGTAGCCTCCTCATCTTGCTCTTCCACTTTATCCTTCAGAAATTTGTCTTCATCCTCACTGTTGGATGGTTCTAAGTTCCTCCTTGTTTGCTCTGAGAACTCATTCATCTTCTTGAATACGATTTCTGTCCAGGATTGGGGTTGTGTGTATCTTTCCACGAGTTTTCTATGTATTTCAATGGCTTGAAGGTAATCCCAATCTGTTAGTTCAAGAGATGAAGGTTGAGAGTAATCATAATCAAGTGATGAAGAACTTTCAAATGAGAAACTGGGATGTGAGGGTGGATAATTTTTCATGTGATTTGACTGCTCAGAATTTGCAGTTTCTTGGTGATACTCCCATCCACCATGAGGATAATGATATGAATCAGTTTGTGGTGGTGGTTGGTATCCCTCATAATTCTCTTGCTCATCTTGGGGTTCTGAAGCAAATCTCCATAGATTGGAGTGCTCAGAATTTGTGTCTTCCTGGTGATATTCCCAATCATAATTAGAATACTGACTTGAATCATATTGTGATGACGGGCAATATCTCATGAAGTTTGTTTGACTAAAAGATGAGGTGAACTCCATTTGAATTTTGGAAAACACAACACCAAGGAATATTGAAATTACTCATATCAGAGATGAGAATTTCTTAGTGGGGCAAAAACACAAACACCTTGGTTTCAATTTGAATCAGAGAACAAAAATAAAAAAATGCTTGATCTAGACCTCCACTTCACTTAATCATTGTCAATCTATTTCAATCCCCGGCAACGGCGCCAAAAACTTGATGTGTGGAAAACGATCCAACACAAAACTCACCGGCAAGTGTACCGGGTCGCATCAAGTAATAATAACTCACATGAGTGAGGTCGATCCCACAGGGATTGAAGGATTGAGCAATTTTAGTTTAGTGGTTGATTTAGTCAAGCGAATCAAGTTTTGATTGAGTGATTTGTGTTTAACAGGAAGTAAATGACAGTAAATGTAAAGGGGGAAGGGAAAAGTGCAGTAAATTGAAGAACAGAATTGTAAATTTGCAGAATCTTAAAGAGCAAGAAAGTAAATAACTAAAACTTAAAGTGCAAGAAACTTAAAGTGCAGTAACTTAAATGGCAAGAAAGATAAATGGCTTGAATATAAAAGGGAATTGAGGAATGAGATTGCAAGATCTAAACAAAGAAGAAGTAAATTGCAGCAATGGATTGAGCAGAAATTAAATCAGAAGCAAATATCATTCAAACAGAAAGAAAATAAAATGCAGTAAAGGTTCACAGAAGAACCCAAAATGAGTTGTGATCTCAGGACCCAAGGGCTTAGGTAGCAGAGCCTAAAACCCAATTTCCTTCCCAGATCTGAATTAACTAAGCAATTGACAGAAAATTAAAGAAGAAGTAATAGAAGAACAGAATTGGAATAGAATTATGCAGAAAACAAAGTGCAAAGAGCTTGAATGGGAATTGGGACAGAATTTCCCCAATTTCACACACCCAAAACTCAAAAAAACAAGAGAGTAGAATTGCCCAAGGGAAATGAGGAAGGAGATCAGTCAATTCTCCCTTGATCCTCTTAGTTCTCGGACAAGTCTCTCAAGAAAGCTCAAAGAAAATGAAATTCAAAAGCCAAGGTAAAAGTCTAAGTGGTCAAAAGTAAAAGTAAAAGCTCAAGGTAGCTACCAAGAAGGGTCCTAATTACATCAAACTATCTCCTATTTATACACTTTCTATTCTTGGATAATGGGATTTGGATGGGCTTTTGATTTGGTGAAGAAATGAACTAAAATGGGATTTTAATTTAAATTTTCGGCCCATGAAATTCACTCCCAGGAGGCTGCCCTGCCCTTGTGGAGGGCAGGGCAGAAAATTGATGCATGGCTCGAGACTTGGTGCGGCAACGTGCGAGTTGGTGCGGTCATGGTTCGCCAAAATTTTGTTGATGCGCGTGGGACGCTGCCCTGCCCGCGCCAAGGGCAGGGCAGGAAAGGATTGGTGCGCCAGGGACGGGTTGGTGCGCGCGGATCGTGCCAAGGAAGGAATTGGTGCGCGCGTTGGTGCTTCTTGGTGCGCCAAGTTCATGTGCCTTCCAAATGCTGCCCTGCCCGCGCCAAGGGCAGGGCAATGTTGCCACTTTGCTGTCCCGTGTTCGAAACACGGCTGGGGCACAAATTCAATTAATTTCCTTGGCTTCTTGGCACGGCACTCATCCTTAAATCCTAGCTTCCTCATGGTTCCTTGTTCGAACCTTGTAGCATGCATGGGTGACCTTTTTCTCTTGAATTTCTTCCTTATAGAGCCCGATTCTGCCCTCCACAAGGGCAGGGCAATGTTTTCTTCTTCATGGTTTCAAAGCACTATTTTGTGCTCTGCCCTTGTGGTGGGCAGGGCAGAAGTGCCTTCCGTGTTTGGTTCCTTCATGTTGCTCTCCTAGAGGGCATTCTGCCCTTGTGGAGGGCAATGTTGCTTCCCCCATTAGTTGCGGCACACTTCATCTTGATTCGGCCACGCTTTCCTTTTCTTGTGTTACGCTTCTTAGGCCACGCTTTTCATTTTCTTTTCTTTTCTTCACCTACAATAAACCAAAACAACCACTCAAAGTATCATTAAATTCAAGAGGCTTATAAATCAATTAAAATGCAATTAAAATTAGCTTAAACCTCATGATTTAACATTAATTTCATGGTGGTTGCTTGATTTAGAGAAGTTATGCACTTTCACTCCAAATCACTTACTTAGGATGCAAGAAAGTGCATAAATGCTAACAAAACAAGTGAAATTAGCTTGAAAAATGGGTATATGATGACTTGTCATCACCTCCCATCCTCTCAGTGAAAACGGTCCAGATGCTCTGTCACAGACATGTTGGAATAGGATCCATTGATCCTTTTGCGTTTGTCATCACGCCCAGCAATCGCGAGTTTGAAGCTCGTCACAGCCATTCAATCCTTGAATCCTACTCGGAATACCACAGACAATGTTTAGACTTTCCGGATCCTCAAGAGTGGCCGCCATCAGTTCTAGCTTATACCACGAAGATTCTGATTAAGGAAGCTAAGAGATACTCATTCAATCTGATGTAGAACGGAGGTGTTTGTCAGGCACACATTCATGGATTGAGGAAGGTGATGAGTGTCACGGATCATCACCTTCTCCATAATTAAGCGCAAATGAATATCTTAGATAGGAACACGCATGTTTGAAAGAAGAAACAGAAACAATTGCATTAATTCATCGAGACGCTGCAGAGCTCCTCACCCCCAACAATGGAGTTTAGAGACTCATGCTGTCAAAGTGTATAAAATTCAGATCTGAAAATGTCATGAGGTACAAAGTTAATCTCTAAAAGTTGTTTAAATAGTAAACTAGTAACCTAGGTTTACAGAAAATGAGTAAACTTCTGGGGCCCACTTAGTGTGTGATGGGGCTGAGACTTAAGCTTCTCACGTGCCTGGGGCTGTTTTGGGCGTTCAACGCCAGGTTGTAATCTGTTTCTGGCGTTGAACTCCAGCTTGTAGCCTGTTTCTGGCACTGGACGCCAGACAGCAGCATGATACTGGCGTTGAACGCCAGTTTACATCATCTATCTTCGCGCAAAATATGAACTATTATATATTGGTGGAAAGCCCTGGATGTCTACTTTCCAACGCCGTTGAGAGCGTGCCAATTGGACTCCTGTAGCTCCAGAAAATCCATTTCGAGTGCAGGGAGGTCAGGATCCAACAGCATCAGCAGTCCTTTTTCAGCCTAACTCAGATTTTTGCTCAGCTCCCTCAATTTCAGCCAGAAAATACCTAAAATTACAGAAAAACACACAAACTCATAGTAAAGTCCAGAAATATGATTTTTGCCTAAAAACTAATAATATTTTACTAAAAACTAATTAAAACATACTAAAATCTACATGAAATTACCCCCAAAAAGCGTATAAAATATCCGCTCATCAGTGAGTAACTTCTCTTCCAAGATAGTTACTCAATTGGGTGAAGATTGAAAGCTTTCAAGCAAATCAAAGAGAAAGGAAAGAAGAAGAAGAATAAGAACTATTAATGATCCATTAAGATACAATAGAGCTCTCTAACCTAATGAAATGGGGTTTAGTTCATCATTGCTCAATCCAAACAGAAAAGGAAAAGGAAAAGAAAGTAAATAAACTAAAAGAAAAGTACAAAGAAAATGATTTCAGGGTTGCCCCAATAGGATCCCCTGCTTCCCAGCCTTTTCTCTAACTTAAACTCTATGCTATTTATACACTTTCTTCATTCAGTCTTCAAATTTTTGGATTGGGCTTTGGCTTTTGTTGAAGCAAGTTAAAGTGGCTCTTAGTGACGTTAAGGAGAACGATGGCAAACTAACATTCATACTTTGCATGGGTGCCCAATTGTAGTGGAGTTTGTGAGAACGTTGGTAATCAACGTTTGTTTGAAAACGTTGAGTCAAACCTTGCAAAAATAATACTTGAGCGTTGCCACTAACGTTTGAGTCAATGCTGGTGCACCAACGTTCGTCTACTTGTGCGTGCACACACTTACACTTTTTCCAGCTCCAACTTTGAGATTTATCGAAGATGTTGGAGGTAACATTGGTGAAAACGTTAGTTCACCAACGTTCCCTCCAACGTGCACACTTGTGTGTAAGCACACACCACTGTGCATGCGCACACTTGCAATTTTTCTTCTTGTGCGTATGCTGACGTAGGCGAAAATTGGCAGATTAAGAATTAATTAGAAAAATGGCGTTGCAAGTACAGTTCTTAACCGGAAAAAATCCACTTATCAATATAGAAAAGAGTTGTCACAAATTTTACAAATAAAATACTGGGAGTAAGAGTCCCAGGTCGTCTCCCAACGAGTTGCAGGAAAATGTGCCATTTTATCAATCAGAGGTTTTCCAAATGGGTTTTGAGTTTGATGAACAGAAAATTAAATTAGAGAATTTATATGATTTAAATAAAAAATCTTGACCGGGAGAAGATTAATTGGAAGTTCTATCCTTGTTGAAATTTTGTCAAGATCAATTAATAATTAGTCATTATTTTTATTTAGTCAACCTTCAACGAATAAAGGAAAGTCAAATTAAAAGTCAACTTCTATTCACAAGTCCTAATCCTCTCCCTTAGAAAGGATTAGAGTTAGTGACTAACAAGGCAACCAACAATGAACCAATTACAATTGAACTCTTGAGTATTCCAACTCAAGGTTCTCTTTTTAATCAACTCCCAATCAAGTTGGGGAACTACTCCATCATCATAAACGTAGACTTCACAAAATTAATGGGAAAAATAAAAAAGGCATAATAAACAATAATCAAAGAGATTAATTAAAAGTAAAAATAGTCTTGTATTAATGAACTCTAAAAATAATCCAATGTCAACTCTGGACAATTTAAGAATATGGAAGAGTAAATGAAAAGTAGATCAACAAAATAGAATGACCAATTCCGGAGGTAGACTCTTGTCAAAAGCCAAAGCCAAAAAAATCTTCTAATCCTAAATTATGAATGTAAAAAGAGAGACCTAGGGGAGGAGTAGAATCAGATCTAATAACTAAAAATTATGAGGAATAAATTGTTCCCTTTGTCTCTGCATGTTTCCTGGCTCTAATCTGTGTTTCTGGGCCGAAAACTGGGTTGAAACGCGGCCCAGAATCTACGCCAGCGACTTCTGTAATTCTGCAGATCGTGCACGTCACGCGACCGCGTCGTCCACGCATTCGTATCACTCAGCATTTCCCGTGCCACGCGTGCGCGTCGTCCTCGCATTCGCATCACTCGTGCAGCTTCCAATCCACGCAATTGTGTCAGGCTTGCGAGCGCGTCACTGTGATTTCCTCCATTTCACGTGGTCGCGTGAGGCATGCGCCCGCGTCACTTATCGCTGATCATTTTCTCAATTCCTTGTGTTCCTTCCATTTTTGCAAGCTTCCTCTCCATTCCTTATGCCATTCCTGCCCTATGAAGCCTGAAACACTTAACACACAGATCACGGCTTTGAATGGTACAAAGGAAAATAAAAATATACAATTAAAAGGTCTTTAGGAAGCAAGTTTTCAATCATGGAATATTTTCAGGAAGGAATTGTAAATACATGCAAATTATATGAATAAGTGGGTGAAGACTTGATAAAACCACTCAATTAAACACAATATAAATCATAAAATAATGGTTTATCAACCTCCCCACACTTAAACATTAGCATGTCATCATGCTTAGTTGAAGAAGACAAATCTAAATGAATAGGGACATGTGAGACTCATGGAATGCAATGCAATGCAACCTATATATACATGAATGCAACTATATGATATTTGTCTATATGATTAAAAATAGATAAGTTTTCGAAGACAAAACATGGGGCAGATTCCACTAATTCAAATCATATAGTAAAAGCAAGTAAATTTGTAAGAAGATAGCTCATGAAAGCAGGGAACACAGGATCGAGCATTGAACCCTTACTGCTGGTGCATTTGCACTCTAATCTTTTCTAGTATATGGGGTAATCACTCTATCCTTCTCTAACCATGCTTTCAAATTTTTGTTTTTCACCTAACCAATCAACAATTTTAAAGTGCCAATGCAAACATCATGAGGTCTTTTTACGGTTGTAATGAGGCCAAGGTAAGGGTGAGGGTCTACATATGGCTAAGTGAGCTTATATATTGAATCTTTAATTAACTCGAGCTTTCACCTAACATACATATAATCTATATAATTTCAACATTCATACTTAGCTACCCAAAATTTCCTTTTCACATTCCATACTCATGCATCAACCTTTATTTTAATTTTATCACATGTGCATTGATTATTGAACTCTGACTTATCATTGGGGTGATTTTGTCCCCTTAGTCACTAAAATAAAGATATAATTTTTTTTAAACATAGCTTATCAATGCACATAGCTTTGTAATCTTTCTTTTATGGTTTCACATGAATAGGTACCTAAATTCCCCTTATTTTATCATGACATATTCCACTATTACCCTTTATTCCCACAATTTTCCCATACTTAGTTAACACACAAATTCTATCTTAAGCTAACCAAAGATTCAATTGGGATTTTCAATTGTTTTTCTGCTTAAGGCTAGTAATGTGGTAAAATGTAGAACAAATGGGATTAAAAATGGCTCAAAGTGGTTAACAAAGGTAATTAAAAGGGTAGGCTTATTTGGGATGCGTGAACTAAACAAACAATGGCCTCAATCATATGCATGCATATAACACATTAACGTTGGACATATAGGATAAAACAAAATTCAGATTACAATCATAGAGAAATAAACACACAAGAGAAAAATGTTTATGGTTAAATAGTGTAACCATGTAATAAGGCTCAAAGTTTAACGGGTTGTGTGTTCTTTAGCTCAAAAACCCTGTTCCAATTTCAACTCCAAACAAATTTAACATAAATGTTTTGATTCAGATTAGTGAAATTTTTCAAAAAAATTAGGGTCTTAAAAGAAACTTATTATCTTTTCAATCAGGTAGAACATGCATGCCATTAACCTACTACTATGCGATCTATCCTATTCTAAAGAAAAAAAATTGGTGTTAGGGGAAAGAATTACCTCCGGAAGTCAGGTACTGATCGACCTCCCTACACTTAAGGCTGTGCACCGTCCTCGGTGCCATCTGTCAGGAACAAGGGTAGGCTGGTGGCAGTATCTCCACAGTCGGGACCGTCATGGCTCCCTGTGCTGGTAAAGGAAGTGGAGTCTGGAGTGCCTGGGTCCTCGTCAGGTCTGTGGTTGCCTGTGAGTAGCTCCTTGAGGTATTTGAAGCGGCGCTAGTTGTGGCGCTCTCGTAACTTCGCTTTCTGGTCTTGCCAGTCCAACCTTTCCAGTATTTGATACAGCAGCTGACTAGTAGAAAGTGGAATGTCTGCATCATGTTCTGTGGACCGGCTGGTAGTGGCTGTTGGTGGCCTGAGATATCTCCCATTAGGGACGTATTGATCATCTCGTGGAAGTATGGGTTTAGTGTCCCCAGCTCTGTAGGAGACTCTGGCTGCTGAGACAAGATCTGAGACTAAGGCGGGGAAAGGTAAGTTGCCCGTAATTTGTATGTGTCCCATAGCATTTCGGATGTGTCTTGGTAGATTTAGAGGCTGGTCTGTGAAGATGCACCATAGTAGAACGACCATGTCTGCAGTAAAGGAGGATTCATGAGTGCTCGGAAAGACGTAATAGGCGTAATCTGTGCCCATACGTGAGCCTCCAAGGTGAGTGTAGAAGCCGATATTCTCTTAGGATGGGAACGATGGTATCCGAAAATCCATCTGCTTCCAGGTTGTGCGATAACTCTGAGAAAATTAATAAAATAGAAAAAGGATTTTGTGAAAAGCAAGTATTTAGAGTAGTAGATTAAAAAAAATCTAAAAATAGTGCACAATGCCATATGGGCGTTTTCACAAACACATAGCATGCATGTTAAATAATGTATGAAAAGTATTAAATTGAACATGCAAGTAACCCTATAATAACAATATATAACTGTGAAATAAGTCCTAAACAATCCACAAGCAACATATAAAAATAATGACCAAAATAAATCTCCAACACCAATAGGAGGAAAAAGAAAGAAAAAGAAAACATGGATAGGGAAAGTAGAAGAGAAAGAAAAAGAAAACATGAAAATAAGAAGAAGAATAAAAAAGTAGGGAGGGAAGAAGATAAGAAAAACCTTGAGAATGGTGGTGAGAAAGAGGGAGTAGAAGGGAAGAAGAAGGGAGGAGGAAGAAGGGAGGGAAAAGTAGGATTGGGGTAAGAAAAGGTAAGATAATCTGGCAAATTTGAATGAGTTGGGCGGCGCAAGCGACGCGAACACTTGGGTCATGCGATCGCGTGGAGAGCCCTTGAATGAGGTGACGCGGACGCGTCGGTCACGTGGACGCGTGACATGATTTGCGCTAGTGGCGCGAGGGAAGCTTCGCACTCGCACAACTCTCTGTATGAAACATGTTTTGCCGAATTTTAGGGTGACGCGGTCGCGTGGTTGACGCGATCCCGTGGATGGCCAAATTATGAAAACGGCGCAGTCGCGTGGGGCACGCGTTCGCGTGACAAGGCTTGTGCGGCTAGCACAAGTTAAGCCCAGCTCCAGCGCAACTCACTTATCATACACCCTTTTACGTCGAATTGTAGAGCCACGTGTTCGCGTGGTTGACTAGGACGCGTGGGGAGGCCATTTTACAAAGGACGTGATTGTGTCATTCACGCGGTCGCGTGAGTCAAATGGTGGCAGGGGCACGCCTCCAGCCACACTCCTGTGTAACTCTATGTTTCTTTTCTTCAATGTTGTGAAGGCACTATGACGCGCGCGCGTCAACGACGCTGGCGCGTTGCATGCCTTAATCCCCTTTTTTTGTATATGCTATGCAATATGCGGATGAGATACAAAATATAGGCATTAGTACTGAGAAGAGTTATTGACGAAGGAAATTAAGGAGAAGGGAAGGAACGATCATACCATGGTGGGATGTCTCCCACCCAGCACTTTGCTTTAACGTCCTTAAGTTGGACGCTCCACTAGCTCAGTCGTCTGTTGTCGGTGGATCTTCCAAGAGGAAGATCTCTAGTTCCTAGTTTTTCGCCATCTTCTCACCATGGAATAACTTCAAGCGATGTCCATTGACTTTAATAAGTTCAGAGCTTGAATAATGGCTCAAGTGAAAGACTCCGTATGGTTCCGCCCTTTCTACTCGATAGGGACCCTCCCATCTGAATCTCAGCTTGCCTGGCATGAGCTGGATTCTGGAGTTGTAAAGGAGGACTAAGTCCCTAGGTTGGAATTCTCTCCTCTTGATGTTCTTGTCATGCACAGCTTTCACCTTCTCTTTATACAGCCTGGAGTTTTCATAAGCTTCTAGGCAAAAGTTCTCTAATTCTTGCAGAGCACCTTCCAATGTGGTCTTATCTTGAGGCTTCATGCCCTGTGTAAAGTAGCCGAGCAACACTATCTTGTCAATCATATGGTGGGAACATGCTTCCAGAAGATTATTGAAGCGCTTCTAATATTCGTAGAGAGTCTCAGATTCGTCCTGAACGATCATGGAAATGTCTTTCCTCAGTTTATCGGTAACCTCAGCTGGAAAGAATTTCTCCAAAAAATCTCTTCTAAGCGTATCCTAGTTAGAAATAGTTGCTCCGGGTTGAGTGTAGTACCACTTTCTTGCCTTTCCCTCAAGAGAGAATGGGAAGGCTTTTAACAGAATAGAAGTTTCATCAGTACCATCACGCTTAATAGTAGAACAAGCTGTCTGAAAATTCCTAAGGTGCTTAATAGGCTCTTGAGCAGGTAAGCCATGAAACTTGGGCATCAAGTTGAGTAGTGCAGTCTTTATTTCAAAATCTACAGCCACCGCTGGGTGGTGCGCCTGATACGGCTGCAGTGTAAAATCAAGAGCTCTAGCCTCCTGGATAGTGACTCTCCTAGGTGCTACCATGTCGCCTGCACGTAAATCAACCGAATCAGTAGAAAGGGAGCTTGTTTCTTCCTTAAGTGACGTTTCAGATTCGTCCTCAGAGAAGACTAACAGACGCCGAGCTTGCCTTATATGTGAAATAGTTCTTTCAATCTCAGGGTCAAATACTGGCAAGCTTGGATCAGGAAGTGAATGCGTCATTCAATGAATGAAACATGCAGCTCATAATAGCAAAATAAAAAGAAAAATGCAATTAAATAAATTCCAATCAATAAATTAGAACACTACTGTAACTCCCCGGCAACGGTGCCAAAAATTGACGTAAGCGGAAATTGGCAGATTAAGAATTAATTAGAAAAATGGCGTTGCAAGTACAGTTCTTAACCGGCGAAAATCCACTTATCAATTTAGAAAAGAGTTGTCACAAATTTTAGAAATAAAATACTGGGAGTATGAGTCCCAGGTCGTCTCCCAACGAGTTGCAGGAAAATGTGCTATTTTATCAATCAGAGGTTTTCCAAATGGGTTTTGAGTTTGATGAACAGAAAATTAAATTAGAGAATTTATATGATTTAAATAAAAATCTTGACCGGGAGAAGATTAATTGGAAGTTCTATCCTTGTTGAAATTTTGTCAAGATCAATTAATAATTAGTCATTGTTTTCATTTAGTCAACCCTCAACGAATGAAGGAAAGTCAAATTAAAAGTCAACTTCTATTCACAAGTCCTAATCCTCTCCCTTGGGAAGGATTAGAGTTAGTGACTAACAAGCCAACCAACAATGAACCAATTACAATTGAACTCTTGAGTATTCCAACTCAAGGTTCTCCTTTTAATCAACACCCAATCAAGTTGGGAAACTACTCCATCATCATAAATGTAGACTTCAGAAAATTAATGGGGAAAATAAAAAAAGGCATAATAAACAATAATCAAAGAGATTAATTAAAAGTAAAAATAGTCTTGGGTTAATGAACTCAAAAAATAATCCAATGTCAACTCTGGACAATTTAAGAATATGGAAGAGTAAATAAAAAGTAGATAAACAAAATAAAATGACCAGTTCCGAAGGTAGACTCTTCTCAAAAGCCAAAGCCAAAAAAATCTTCAAATCCCAAATTATGAATGTAAAAAGAGAGACCTAGGGAGGAGTAGAATCAGATCTAAAAACTAGAAATTATGCGGAATGAATTATTCCCTTTGTCTTTGCATGTTCCCTGGCTCTAATCTGTGTTTCTGGACCGAAAACTGGGTTGAAACACGGCCCAGAATCTACGCCAGTGACTTCTGTAATTCTACAGATTGCGCACGTCACGCGACCGCGTCATCCACGCATTCGCGTCACTCAGCGTTTCCCGTGCCACGCGTGCACGTCGTCCACGCATTCGCGTCACTCGTGCAGCTTCCAATCCACACGGTTGCGTTAGGCATGCTAGCACGTCACTGTGATTTCCTCCATTTCGCGCAGTCGCGTGAGCAATGCGCACGCGTCACTTTTCGCTGGTCATCTCCTCAATTCCTTGTGTTCCTTCTATTTTTGCAAGCTTCCTCTCCATTCCTTACGCCATTCCTGCCCTATGAAGCCTGAAACACTTAACACACAGATCACAGCATCGAATGGTACAAAGGAAAATAAAAATATACAATTAAAAGGTCTTTATGAAGCAAGTTTTCAATCATGGAACATTTTCAGGAAGGAATTGTAAATACATGCAAATTATATGAATAAGTGGGTGAAGACTTGATAAAACCACTCAATTAAACACAATATAAATCATAAAATAATGGTTTATCATACGCACACAATACTGTGTGTACGCACACAAGGCAATTCTTCCAGCTCCAATTTTGAGATTTTATCATGGACGTTGGGGGTAATGTTGGTTCACCAACATTCCCTCCAACGTTTGCTCCTTTCTTTTCAAAACGTTGCCAGCAACGTTGGTGAGCCAACTTTTGCCACCAACGTTGCACCTGAGCCTTGGAACATTGCCTTGCAATGTTGGTGAGCCAACTTTGGCCACCAACATTGCATGGTCCTCTTCCCAAACGTTGCTTGCCTCATCCTTTTCATAGGCTTTTGTTGGTTGCTTCCAACTATCATCAACCAAACAAATGCATCAAAGTCTTGCTATAATCACAAGATTTTTGCATCATTCATAACATCAAGCAAATTTTGCATAAATCTCATGAAAATGCACATAATTACCCATGTTTGATTGAATCAAGATATGCATGGAATTCTCATCCAAATACTTACTTATTGCTCAAGAAAGTGCATGAAACCTAATGAAAACAGATGAAAAAGGCTTGTGAAAGTAGCCTAAAATGCCTAGGCATCACAACACCAAACATAAATCTTACTTGTCCCCAAGCAAGCAGCAAAACATGAGAAGAATGAATGAAAATAAAGAGGAATACAGGTCCTTATTGGAAAGCAATTAATCTTTGTTCATGGGGTTTCATGTAGGATATATTTGAAGCTTAACTCTTATTGGTTTCCAGGTTTAAGATGTCCCTTTAAGTGCTAACTAAGGTGCTGCTATGAAACCTTGTTATTCATTGATCCTTGGTGTTTAATTTTTGGTTTTCTTTTTCTTAGAATCTTATTCTTTATTTGTGGCTTAGTGTTCTGTGTTGAGGTAGCTTTTAAGATAAGTTTTCAGTCAACACTCCCGACTTAGATGGCTCAAGGTGTTGGATGATGCAGCACCCCTCATACTTACTAACTCAAGCCTCTCCTCTACACATACACACCACAGACACTTGGCTCACAGTTCATCCTAAAGACATTGATGCCCAGCACCTCTTTGGGTCACTAAATGCCTTGTAACTAGGTTGCTCTTGATAGTGGACTTTTGGTTGATAATCCCGGGTTAGTTAACCCAAGTTACCAAGTGTTAAAACACTCCTTAGAACCTAATCATCGAAGCAGATCCTAGTACAAAAACACTACAGGCATGTGTCTTAAGGTTCAAGCTATTGGTGCCTAGCTTATTCTTTGTTTCTTTTCTTTTTGTTGCCAACGTTGGTGCTAGCCATTGGTGGCCCAACTTTGCCACCAACATTGGCTTTTCTTCCCTTCTTTCTTGCTCTTTCTTTCTTCCAAGGGCATTTATTCAGTAAGGTTTCACATACAGTAACTAAGTTCATGCTTAAAAGGGACATTCGACCCTTCATCTTTATTTGTGAACTTGCTAAACAGTCAAACATGAACCACCACTTAACCTTATTCTATTTCCTACCAACTTGGACTATTGCTCTTTCTGTTTCAAAAGATTTTCTTTTATTCAATCAAAAGGGGATAAAGCATACATTTAAGCAAGATGAAAATGAAACAAGCACTTAGACTAGCACACTTAAATTACACTGGCAATCAAAGAAAGCAAACAAACAGAATTCAAATGACTTAAATTTAAAGTAAACTCAAATAGCAGAAGAATTTTGGAAACAAGCTCTTCCTTATTAAATTTGATGATCAAGGAGTAGCACCACCTTTCACTCTTTAGGTTGTTTTTCTTTGCTTGACTCCCCTTTCTTTTTTGGTTCTTGTTTCTTTTTCCTTCTTGTTTCCTCTTGTTGTTTACCTGGATCATATTCCTCTTCCCAAAGTCTGGCACTTATCAATCTTTGCTTCATTCTTTCTTCATTTTTTTTAGCTCTTGCCATTTGTATTTCTCCTAATTGAGTGACCTGTTGATATGGTTTGATCTCTCGATTCAATACAGACATGCTGGCAGTTAGGTAGCTGAGCTTGGCTTGAGTGTCTATATCAAATTCAACTCTGTCTAAGTGCCTGGCCTCTCCAGCTGTATGATATAGATTTTTCTAGTGACATAAGTTTTGGAGGTATGTTTCTTGCCGAGCTTTGTTGTTGGGATATTTTGTTGAAGGATTCTTGGAATTGAGCAGACTGTTCCCTTTACTGATCCAGTAATCTTGATTGAAAGTATCTTTGTTGATCCATCATTCTCAGCTGGAACTCCTCTTGTTTTTCTTGAGCCTTCATGTATTGTTGGCATAAGCCCTCAATAGCGCTATGGATTTGACTCATGTCCATAGTGACAGGTGCTGGAGTTTGTCGCTCCTCTTGGTGCTCTTCTTCTTGGTGCTCCTCTTCTTGTGTTCTTCCCTTCTTTTCCTCTTTTGTGGTCTTCTTTGTTGTTAGGCAGCCATGACATAAGTCATTCTCTCAATAGTGATTGGCCTGCCCGGGTGTAACCAAATAGGATTTGCATCTTCTAGTGCCACCCTAGCCTTTATGCATAGACGAATGATGGTGCCAGGGTAGTAGAGCCAAGATTCAAGGGAACTCTTCTCATAAAGCTTTTGATGTTCTTGGCTATGAGCTCATGAACTTTAATCTCTCCTCCTATCATGATGCAATGTAGCATAGTAGCTCTCTTGATGTTGACTTCTGAAGTGTTTATGCTGGGTAAGATGGATCTCCTGATGATCTCATATCATCCTTTGGCTTCCGGGGAGAGGTTTCCTCTTTTAAGAAACCTTCGCATTCTATTGGAATCCCTCACCCAATCAGCCCCAATGATGACCGGAATTCACTCACTATATAATGAATCCGTTCTTTGGCAAATGCACCAAATTATCGTCAAATAATAACCCACAATAGAGTGGGGTCAAGTCCCACAGAGATTGATTAATTGAACAATTTTAGTTAATGGGTAATTTTAGTCAAGCTAATCAATAGAGATTGTTGAGTACAGAATTTTAAATAACAGAAATGTAAATGACTTAAAAGTAAAGGAAAGCAATAAAGTGCAGAAAAGTAAATGACAAGAATGTAAAGTATTGGAACACAAATGACTGAATTGTAAATGGGGAATGGGCAATAGCAGAAATTAAAGGAAAGCTATAAAGAATAGGAAAGATAAGAATAGGTATTGGGATTAGGAGATGTTACTCTCTTTGGAATAAATTCAGATCATCTCATCTTCAATCATGTAACTCAGTGACCTCTTGGCAATCTTGATTGATTGAACCCCAATCCCTTGGTGATTTAGTCTCTCAAATCTTGATAATCAGCCAATTCCTTGGTCTAATTACTCACGAAGAGAGATATACTTGGTCACTGATTATACCACACATCCTCATAGATCCAAATAGTGGGTGAATTTCATGTCACCATATCCAATCCCAAAACCCAGATCTACTCAAGTGTGAGAAGAGATTTCAAGCATAGTTTCATGTTTCCTTTTCCAAGGTTCCCATGAAACCGATTTTGCATTCAACCTCTTTCCCAAGATGATTGAACACTAAGCATGAAGAACGAAATTCCTTCTAGCAAATCAAAGATAAGATGAAGAGAAGAAGAAATTCACTATCATTAATCCATCAAGTACAACAGAGCTCTCTCTCCCAATGAGAGGGAGTTTAGCTACTCATAGTATAGAGAAAAGTACAAGAGATGAAAGAAGACGAAGTGAAGTGTACAAGTAAAACTAAGCTAAGCTATGAATCCAACTTTCTAACCCACTAGCTTACCCCCTTTCTCGGTACTCTTAGGGGATATTTATACTACTCCTAGAACTAGAATTTAAAAGTTACAAAAAGGAAAAGAAAATTACAATTAAAAATAAAAGAAAAAACTCATAAAATGAACCATGTGCCTGGCGTGTGAGCGGCGTGCCACGCCTGGCTTCCAAGTGGCACACCCTTCTCATGCAACTAGCTTACGCCTTCGAGCTTAAGTGGCACGCCCAAAGTGGCTTATTCTCCTCTTCCTCTCTGGATTCTTGAACTGGTGTGGCACGCCCAGTTCTGGCGTGCCACGACCTCAATAAAGCATCATCATCCTCTTTTGGAAATTTGAACTAGTATGGCACGCCCAGGTCTGGCGTGCCACACCCTTAGTGAACTCTTCCCCCTTTTCTTTGGAATGTTAAACTGGCATGCCACGCCCAGTAGCTGGCGTGCCACGACCTTGATAAGGGCTTTATTCTCTTCTCTGGTCAACTACACTGGCATGCCACGCCTAGGTCCCAAGTGGCATGCCCTTGGTGTGAGTGATGTTGGTGTGTCACGCCTCAATCATCAAGTGGCACACCCTTTTTCCTGTTGCCTTGGCTTGCCACGCGTAAAGTCTAAAGTGGCATGCCCATTCATCTTTTTCCATGGAGGCTTGTGCTAGCGTGCCACACTTTCGATCTCAAGTTGCACGCACCCTTGTAGAAGTTATATTCTTCCTCTCTGGACTAATGAACTGGTGTGCCATGCTTTCGATCTCAAGTGGCATGCTGATGAATCCATATTTTACGATATATTTTGGTTTGATTGAGTGGATTTCATCACATAAACCCACATTTATACATCTAAATAGCATAGTTTTGTAATTCTCCCTAGATTTGTGCTTAATTATGAAGACATGCTTTTTAGGGCTTAAAATAGCTCAAATTAATTCACTTTAATCCCATTTGGTGCCTTGATGTATATGTTGAGTGATTTTAGGTTTCCAAGGCAAGTATGGGATGGAAGAAGTAAAGAGAAAAACATGCAAAAGGGAGAAATCATGAAGAAAATGAAGTTTGGAAGCTGCTGTAAAGGTGCGTACGCATGATGCGTACGTACGCACAGTGATGCGTACGTACGCACAACGGTAACTTTGTGCAAGGATGCGTACGCACTAAGTGTCGTGTGTACGCATGATGGGAATTTTGCGCAACTGTGCGTACGCATAGTGGGTCGTGCGTACGCACGCGTGCATATGCGTGAGGTCATTAATGCAAATCGCTGGTGGCAAATTCTGAGCCTCCAAAACCCAGTCCAACTCATTTTCTGAAGCTATTTAAGGCCAAAGTGAAGAGGAATGAAATGGGGGCAATTAGGTTTAGCTTTTACAGGTTTTTCTCTTAGTTTCTTGAGGCAGAAGCTCCCCTTTCTCTGTAGAATTAGGGTTTTTAGCTTAGTTTCCTTTTAATTTCAGCACTTTAATTCTTGTTTTAGTGTAGCTTCATTTATGTTTCTATGCTTTCTTGTCTTTATCTTCTTCATCTCTTTTGTTATTTTCTCTTTTATGTCAATTTTCATGTTATGAACACCTTTGTCATTTATTGCTTTCTCTAGTTGTTATTGTTACTTTCTTGCTTTAGTAGTTTTAGAATTTATTTTATTGCAATTTAATATTATTTTATTCTCATGCACACCAAGTGTTTGACAAAATGCTTGGCTTAGTTTTTACATAGTTTTTCTTCACTCTTGGCTTGAAATTATTGACTTTGGTGATCCTTGAGTCATTGATGTCCATTCTTGTTTAATACATAAGAGTAGTTAGTTGATTTGGTCTCCCTTGACTCTGTGTGACCCCTTAGTGTTGACATAGGACTTAGGGATTGAAATTAACTATGCCTATTCGACTTGTCTTCGATGTAAGGTTGACTAAGTAGGATTAACTCTTCATAATCACCATGTGTTTGTGGTCAATGACTAGGATAGGTAACCATAGCTCTCAATTACTTGCCAAGAGGTTTCTTACACTTTAATTTTACTTGCTTTGACTTTTATTGCCTTTGACTTTTAATTTCTTGCATGTTAAGTTTTCACACTCTTGGTTGAGAAATTGGGTGTTTTGGTGGAATTGAGTTGTGGATGTCCATTCCACATTGTGTGAGAATAGTTAATTGGTTTGGTTTCCATTGACGCTAGTCTTTCACTAAGTAATTAGTGAGTTGACTAGGACTTACGGATTGAGATCAATTACACTCTTTTGACTAATTCTCAAGGAGGATTATCTAGTTTGGATTGATTCCACACAATTGCCATGTTTGTGGTCCACAACTAGGATAGGAATCCCTAATTACCCAATTCTTGCCAAGAGTCCTTTTTAGCATTTAATTTCCATTTTCATTGCTTTTACTTGCTTTGACTTTTTGCTTTCTTGCATGCTAAGTTACTTCATTGCTATTTACATTTCTTGTTCTCTTGCTTGCATTCACAATCCCCATGCTCTCTCATAGCCAATGATAGACACTTAATTGTAACTCCTAGGGAGAATGAGTCGGGATTTAAAACTCCCGATTATTTTGTATTAGATTTTGTTCCGAGGGTTACCTAAAACTGTAGGTCGATCTCGGATGAGATCTTCTGTACGAGTCAGAGCTGATGTGTCCGACTTGATGGACTTGGTGTTGGTGCTGATCCTTCGTCACCGGAGGGTGGTGGTACCTGCAAGGGACTCCGATGCTTAAGTTAGCAAGGGTATTAAGCAGGTTTTTAGTAGAATCAGAGTATGAGTTATATCTGGGTGCTTCAGTGTATTTATAATAGTATGGAGTGACCTTTTTGGAGATAAGATAACTATCTTATCTTTGAGTGAAGTTATCTTATCTTTAAGGGAACCGCCTTTATCTCTCTAGGCTTTGGGTTGCCTTTAGATTTGGGTCGTGTTCCACTTTCTTGGGCCTTCTTGGGCCTCTGTAATGATTTGGCTGACCTCTTTTCATAAAGAGATCAGGTAGTCCTGATCTGAACAGGTCAGTCGATTTGTCGTTGATCTGCCCGGGTCGTACAGCTCGACCCAGGGCATGAACAGTGCCCCTGCTCCGAGCTTGGTCTTGCCCTTGAGGTCGTGCCTTTTGCTAGACTTCGATCTTTTTATTTGGAAAGGTCGAGCTCGAGCATTTTGTCGAACTCGTCGTAGAGCTTTTATTTGTTAGCTTGAATGCGGAACGTTTTCCTCTCTCCTTTTTTAGTGGTATGTGCGTTTTGTTCTCCATGCTTTTTCTTAGAAACGTGCGAGGATTTTTAAAGACTCATTTAATTCCTCTTTGGCCGTTTCTTCCGCTTCCCTCTTCGTATCTTTTAAATTTTGCAAAGCTTCAGTTTTTCTCTCTTTTATTTTCCTTCTCTAACTGTTGGCACTTTACCTTTTCATTTCTCAAGCTCCTTCATCTTCGTGCTTTGCAGCCTCTTCGTTGCCTCTTTTGTCATCTACCTCAGATTGGTTTTCTTCTTCTCCTTTTGACGCTCTTTCTTTTTAAAGTTCTGTTTTGTCATGAAAAGCTTTGATCTTGCTTGCATTTGTGTTGGAAAGTTTGAATCTTTTCTCTATTTTGTTGCTTCTGATTGCTGCCGTAATGCGTGCTCTAAGAGTCTCTTTGTTGAATCTTGGCACATTTCTTGATAGGTGACGCTTTTAGGGTTTTGCATGTAGCTATCGTTTCTGTTTGTATCTTTGGTTTTGTTGCTTTTGGAATGAGGAGTTTGTTTGATTCCCAAAAAAAGGTTGCTTTTTGGCTTGCGTTGATGTATAGGTGATTTTGATAGCTTTTTGGTTTGTGAAAGTTCTTTTCAGAGTGTCGCTTATTTTGAGAAGAAGGTTTTTCTCTTGCTGGTAGATTTCGGGTCATAGGCTTTAGCTCTTACTCTATTACTTCCTCCAAAGGATGCCCCATGACTTTGGGTTGTGTTCTTGGGTTTCCTTTTTTTTTGTTATTTCTGATATTCTGTATGCTGTAGTTTTTGAGTTTGAATCCATTTTTGTCTGAGATGTTCTTTCTCACTTTGCCCGAGCTGTTTGATTAGTAACCTCCCTTTTTCGTTTTTGTAGAAATAGTTGATCCATGTCTTCCCGTAAGAATATTGTCGAGGCATCCTCCCAAGTTCCTACTGGCATGGCCGACTGGGTGGATTCTATGGTTCTTTTGTGTATTTCGCTGGTTGACTCTAAATTTTTTGAGCAACTTAGGAAATTCCATAGGATTTTTTCTAACAGTAGTGATGAGAAGAACTATGAGCTTGTATCCCCTACTTCTGAAAAGAGAGTTTGTTTTTCCACTCGGGCTGCTGGAGATCGCCCTTTTTTTTATGCGTACAATTTCTTTTTTAGTCAGATGAATATTACTCTACCTTTTACTTCTTTTGAGACCAACCTGTTCTGGTCTTTTAACGTGGCTCTATCCCAATTCCTAGGATTTCATAAAAATCTTTCAATTGTTGTGTCATGAATTGGGTGTCCAACATTTCCAATCCCTCTTCTTTTACCTCTTTGTTCTAACAAAGCCTGGTCTGGTTAAGAAGAAGGTCGCCTGGGTTTCCTTCCGAGCTTCCCAGGGAAAAAAGATTTTCTCCATGTATGATGAATCATTCCGTGATTTTAAGAACTATTTTTTCAAGGTCCGAGCTGTTGAAGGAGCTCGTCCCTTTTTTCTGGATGAGAATGATGAACCTACTTTTCCTTTGGAGTGGCAATAAAATGTAGTGGTGTCTAGATATTCCTGGGAGATGTTGGATGAAGTCGAACAAGCCCTTGTTACTGTGTTAGAAGAGAATTGGGGGCAGCCTCTCCATCTTGATACCAAGAAATTTCTAGGTGATCCTTCACTTCTCCGAGCTGAGCTGGGTAGTGGTCGACTTCTTTTGTATCTGTTATGTTGCTTTATTTTGTTGAGTTTATCCCTTTTCTTTTCGATTTATAACTTGGTTTTCTTGCTGCATATTTTCAGAGATGGTTAAAAACAATGATGCTATGAAGGCCTTTAGAAAGGAGGAGAAGGCAACTGCTGTCCTAAACTTCTCGAGCAAGCTTCATGAGGAGGGATCGTCTAGGGCTTATTCGAAGATGTCGACCTCGGACGCTTCTGGTCCTAAAAAGATCATCCCGACTCCTAACGTCCGGTTGGCCTCCTCTGTTCCTCCTCTACCGTCTTCCAGTGTTGCCTTCCCGTTTGTTGTTGGCCCTTCTCCTAAAAAGCCGAGAACTGCTAAGCCCTTCAATTTGGATGCCACTGACTTTGATGTTGTGGAATTTGTTGACCAACAAATTGCTCTTTACGGCATTATGCCTATAGATGATATATCTATCCTTCACCATCTGGAATTTATTACCCGAAATAGTGTGAGAATGGCGCACATGGGAGCGACCTTGTTCCAGCCTGCCCAGGATGTCCCTATTCATGCCACTAAGGCTTTCATGGAGGAGGCCAAGTTGGAATATAATAGGATCAAGGGATTAAAAGAGGAGCTCGAGAAGAAGGCGGCAAAACTGGAGAAAGAGTTGGAGGGTGAAAAGGTTCGGGCTACAGCGGCTAAGGCCTTGGCGGATCTGTCTAAGGAGATGGCCTAAAAGAATAAGGATAGTTATGTCTGGACCTATAGAGAGATGATGGAGTTTTGGAAGAGTATAGATTCTGCCCGAGCTGACTATGCCGAGCTCCAGGGTCATCTTGTAGGTAGTGTGAATGCTGCTTTTCAGAATCTGAAGGATCAGGTCTGAGTTCTTGCGCCCGAGCTCGATCTTACCCTTTTTAGTTTGGATAACATTGTAAAGGATGGTAAGATCATTCCTAATAACCCTGATGATGATGATGTCGTCCCTCCTCTGATTACTTCTGCCAAAGCCTCTATTGTCCCGCCTTTCTCATCTCCGGGTTAAAGCCACTTAGCCAGAATCTGATCCCGACGTCCAGATTTTGAACCGGGATGACGGGACAGTGGACGCAGTTCCCCTTCAGACTTGCCCTCCTTCTCCTCTATAATTTTTCTAATATGTTTGTGTATAGCCAGATTTTTGTAGGCTTTTGAACTCTTTATTTTTGTAAGTTTGTGATCTGTGACTTTGGATACTCTAGTTATTACCTTAGCAACTTTGTTTTGAAAAACAAAATAGTTTCTCTTGCTCTTGGGGTCAGCTTCAAGCGGCCTCTTGAGTCTTGTTTTATGGTAATTGCATTGTTTCTTTGTGATATGCTTTCCTGCAGCTTTCTTTAGCACTTTCTGGGAATCTTCAGAGTGTTTATTGTCCGACCTCTTTTGATTGCCTTTGTGCTTTGTTTATTTCCTGCCTTAGTTAAAGTGTCCCTTTTAAGGCTAGTTGTTTGTTTGAGTATTCTTTGATAGAATACTTTGTAAATTGATTTTGGCGAGGTTGTGGTCTTTCGGGTCGAGTTGTCTGCTTTTTTTACGCGGGCCTTCTGTTGGTTGATTCTCTTAGTTGATCTTTTCTTGAGTTATTTCTAGTAACCCCTTGGGTTTACTTTTTATAACTCTGTCGCTTTTGGTCACCTTGGGCTAGCTTCTTCATGTCGGTCAGTCTGCCCCAAGTTATTTTGAGTAATCCATTTTGTTTGGACCTTGTCCGGTCTCTTTTTTATGGATTACTTTGTATAACTTTTGTAGCTTTCTGGGCTGACTTCGTCATGTCGGTCCCTTTGGAAGTTATTTCTAGTAATCCGTTTTATTTGGACCTTGTCAGGTCTCTTTTTTACGGATTACTTTTTATAACTTTTTGTAGCTTTAGTCCGACTTCTTCATGTCGGTCCCTTTAGAAGTTATTTCTAGTAATCCGCTTTTTAAGGCTGGCCAGGCCTCTTTTTAGGGATTACTTTTTATAAATTTTTATCGCTTTGATCCGGTCTGTGATGTGTGGAAAACGATCCAACACAAATCTCACCGGCAAGTGTACCGGATCGCATCAAGTAATAAAACTCACAGGAGTGAGGTCGATCCCACAGAGATTGAAGGATTGAGCAATTTTAGTTCGGTGGTTGATTTAGTCAAGCGAATCAAGTATTGGTTGAGTGATTTTGTATCCAATAGTAAGTAAATAGCAGAAGATGTAAAGGGAGAGGGGTGAATTGCAGAAATTAAAGATAACTGAAAGTAAAAGAGCTGAATCTTAAAGAACAAAAAATTAAATGACTGAAACTTAAAGTGCAAGAAATGTAAATTGCAGTAACTTAAAGTGCAAGGAATATAAATTGCTTGAATGGAAAAGAGATTTGAGGACTGGGATTTCAGAATTCAGCCAAGGGAAATTAAATTGCAACAATTATCAAAGCAAGAGATGATTTGAGTTCTGTTAGATCTCAAACAGAAAGGGAAATTAAATTGCAGCAGGGGTTCACAGAAGAACCAAAAGGAAAATGGGATCTCAGGACTCCAGAGACTAGATAGCAAAGTCTAGATCTCAATTGCCTTCCCAGATCCAAATTCACAAAGCAAGTAACAAGAAATTAAAGAGGAAGCAGTAAAGGAAATTGGATTCAACTCAATTATGCAGTGAGGTAATCAAAGAGATCTTAAATGGAGATTGAGATAGAAATTCCTCAATTCTTTACACCCAAGATTCAAACAAGAAAAGTAAAAAGTGCTCAAGCAAGAACGAGGAAGAAGAGAGATCAATTCTCCTTCCTAATTCTCTCAAATCTTAGTTCAAAGCTCTCAGAGAAGATGAAGTTTCAAAATGTAAAAATTCAAAAATCAAAAGAAGCTCCTAATTACATCAAACTATCTCCTATTTATACACTTTCTATTCTTGGATTTTGGAATTTGGATGGGCTTTTGATTTGGTGAAGAAATGAATTAAATTGGATTTTTAATCCAATTTTCAGCCTATGAGAGATTAGCTTCCAGGAGGCTGCCCTGCCCTTGTGGAGGGCAGAGCAAGGAATTGTGTGATGAAGCCTCATTGCGTGCTCGTGCTGCGTGTGATGCTGCAGGATGCTGCCCTGCCCTTGTGGAGGGCAGGGCAGAGTTGCCATGGTGCGCCAAATGCTGCCGTGCGTGCGTGCTGCTGGCCGAGTGCTCAAGTCCTGGCCGTGCCAAGATGCTGCGCCATGCACCAAGAAATGCTGCCCTGCCCTTGTGGAGGGCAGGGCAATGTGCCAATGGTGAGGTCCCACGTTCGAAACTCGGTGGAGGCACATGCTGCTCCTTTTTCCTTGGTTTTCTTGGCACCAAAATAACGCTTAGTTCCTTGCTTCCTCATGGTGCCGTGTTCGATTCTTGGAGATTGAAAGCAAGCCAATTTTTGCTTGTTTTCCTTGTGTTTGAGCGCTACTCCTTTCCTCCTTGCTCTTGGGTTCGAAACCCATAGGAAGCACTAGGAAGCAATTTCCTTTGAATTATTTTTCATGAAAGCCCGATATTGCTCTTGAGGAGGGCAGGACAGAGTTTTTGCTTCCTTTGGTCCTTGGCATCAAATTGTGCTCCGCCCTTGTTGTGGGCAGGGCAGTGATGCTTTTCAAGGCTTGGTTCAATATGCTGCTCTCCTGGAGGGTGATGACAAGTCATCATATACCCATTTTTTCAAGCTTATTTCACTTGTTTTGTTAGCATTTATGCACTTTCTTGTATCCTAAGTAAGTGATTTGGAGTAAAAATGCATAACTTCTCTAAATCAAGCAACCACCATGAAATTAATGTTATATCATGAGGTTTAAGCTAATTTTAATTGAATTTTAATTGATTTATAAGCCTCTTGAATTTAGTGATACTTTGAGTGGTTGTTTGGTTTATTATAGGTGAAGAAAAGAAGAGAAAAGGAAAAGCGTGGCATAAAAAGTGTAGCCGAGGAAAGAAAAGCGTGGCCGAATCAAGAAGAAGCGTGCCGTATAAAATGGGGGAAGCAACATTGCCCTCCACAAGGGCAGACTGCCCTCTAGGAGAGCAACATAGAGAACCAAACAAGAATAGGCAACTCTGCCCTGCCCACTACAAGGGCAGAGCACAAAATGGTGCCTTGGGACCAAGAGAAAGCAAACTCTGCCCTGCCCTTGTGGAGGGCAGAATCGGGCTCTATAAGGAAAGAAATTCAAAGGAAAATATCACCCATGCATGCTACAAGGTTCGAACAAGGAACCATGAGGAAGCCAAGACTTAAAGATGAGTGCCGTGCCAAGAAGCCAAGAAAAAATGTAGCGTGTTTGCCTCCTCCGTGATTCGAACTTGGGGCGTGGAAGTAGCAACTCTGCCCTGCCCTTGGCGCGGGCAGGGCAGCATTTGGATGGCACAAGAATTTGGCGCACCAAGCAACAAATTTGGCGCACCAATTTCGACCCTGGCAGCATCTGGCGCGCAACGCTCCTCGTCCCTGGCGCACCACAAATTTTTGCCCTGCCCTTGGCGCGGGCAGGGCAGCGTTCTGCGCTCCTGGCAGCACCAACGTGCGCACTCCACAATTCTGGCGCATCAAACTCTTCCTGCCCTGCCCTTGGCACGGGCAGGGCAACATCCTTGCGCACCACGCCGCGCCAATCCTCAACCAGGGCCGCACCAACTCGCATCAACACGCACCAAGGCCGCACCAACCTCATGCATCATGCACCAAATTTCTGCCCTGCCCTCCACAAGGGCAGGGCAGCCTCCTGGGAGTGAATTTTCATGGGCCGAAAATTCAAACTAAAATCCCATTTTAATTCATTTCTTCACCAAATCAAAAGCCCATCCAAATCCCAAAATCCAAGAATAGAAAGTGTATAAATAGGAGTTAGTTTGATGTAATTAGGACCTTTATGCTCACTTTTGAATTTTTACTTTCACCTTGGCTTTTGAATTTTTACTTTCACCTTCCTTTGGAGCTTTGACTCTCTTGCAATTGTTCTTGAGAGAATTGGCCGAGCACTAAGAGGATTAAGGGAGAATTGACTGATCTCCTTCCTCATTCTTACTTGGGCAATTCTACTCTTGTGTTTCTGAGTTTTGGGTGTGTGAAATTGGGGAAATTCTGTCCCAATTCCCATTCAAACTCTTTTCAAATTGTTTTCTGCATAATTCAATTTCAATTCTGTTCTTCTATTGCTTCTTCTTTAAATTTTCCATCAATTGCTTTGATAACTCAGATCTGGGAAGGAAATTGGGTTTTAGGCTCTGCTACCTAAGCCCTTGAATCCTGAGATCAAAATTCACTTGGGTTCTTCTGTGAACCTCTGCTACATTTTATTTCCTTTCTGTTTGAATGTTTATTGCTTCTGATTCAATCTCTGCTCAATCAATTGTTGCAATTTACTTTCTCTTTGTTTAGATTCTGAAATCCCTGTCCTCAATTCCCTTTTACTTTCAAGTAATTTATATTCCTTGCTATTTAAGTTACTGCAATTTACATTTCTTGCACTTTAAGTTTCAGTCATTTACTTTCTTGCTCTTTAAGATTCTGCAAATTTACAATCCTGTTCTTCAATTTACTGCACTTTTCCCTTCCCCCTTTACAATTACTGTCATTTACTTCCTGTTAAACACAAATCACTCAATCAAAACTTGATTCGCTTGACTAAATCACCCACTAAACTAAAATTGCTCAATCCTTCAATCCCTGTGGGATCGACCTCACTCATGTGAGTTATTATTACTTGATGCGACCCGGTACACTTGCCGGTGAGTTTTGTGTTGGATCGTTTTCCACACATCAAGTTTTTGGCGCCGTTGCCGGGGATTGAAATAGATTGACAATGATTAAGTGAAGTGGAGGTCTAGATTAAGCACTTTTTCTTTTCTGTTATTCTAACTCTTACTAACCCACTAACTGTTTGAATTCTTGTTTAAACTAACTAAACCTTCATTCTAGCTATAGATTGAAGTTTTATTGGCTTTCTGGGTTTGTGTGTTTATTGCTGTGTGTTTGTATGTCAGGTATAGGAAGATCCTCCTCTATCCATTCTGAAATTGATCAAAGGACTCTTCGGAGAATAAGAAGAGCTGAAAGAGGGAAGAACATTGTTGGAGAAGAAAAATATGAGGAGGAATTTCAAGACATGGAAGGAGATATCAATCAACCAGGAGAAGGAGCCAACAATAATCAACCACAGAGAAGAGTCTTGGCTTCATACACATTTGCAAATGCAAGGCATTGTGGGAGTAGCATTCTTCCTCCCAATGTCAATGCAAACAATTTTGAACTCAAGCCACAACTCATCACTCTGGTTCAAAACAATTGTTCTTTTGGAGGAGGGCCTTTGGAGGATCCAAACCAACATTTGTCTACTTTCTTGAGAATTTGTGACACAGTGAAAACAAATGGTGTGCCCCCTGATAGCTACAAGTTGCTACTCTTCCCATTCTCTCTCAGGGATAAAGCAACTCAATGGCTAGAGACCTTTCCAAAAGAAAGCATCAACACTTGGGATGACTTGGTGAGCAAGTTCCTTGCCAAATTCTATCCACCTCAAAGAGTCCTAAGGTTGAAGACAGAGGTTCAAACATTCACTCAATTAGAGGCCGAGAGCTTATATGAAGCATGGGAGAGATATAAAGCTCTATTGAGGAAGTGTCCACCAGAGATGTTCACTGAGTGGGACAAGTTGCAAAACTTCTATGAGGGACTCACTCTTAAAGCTCAAGAAGCTCTTGATCATTCTGCAGGAGGCTCTTTACAGCTCATGAAAACCACAGAGGAAGCTCGAAACCTCATTGATATGGTGGCCAATAACCAATATTTCTTTGCTCATCAAAGACAACGCCAACCATCACAAAGAAGAGGGGTAATGGAGTTGGAAGGAGTTGATTCAATTCTAGCTCAGAACAAGATGATGCAGCAGCAGATTCAATAACAATTTGAGCAAATGGCTAAGAGAATTGATGGCTTGCAAGTGGCAGCAGTGAGCACCACAAGCCAACCTCCAACCACTTGGGTGCAAAGTGAAGAAACTCAAGAAGAGCAACAACAAGAGCAGGTTCAATACATGCACAACCAAAATCCTGGAACAAATGAAGTCTATGGTGATACTTACAATCCATCTTGGAAGAATCATCCTAACCTCAGATGGGGAGACAACCATAATCAAAACCAACAACCATGGCAAAGAAACACAGGCCAAAACAATTGGAAAAACACAAACCATAACCCCCAGCCAAACACTAACCAAAACTCATACAGAAAATCACAAAACAACTACCCAAATTCTAACCAATACCCACCCAATAACCACCCAACTAACCAAAACACTTACCTTCATCCATCAACACCCCAAAATCAACCCATCTCACAAGATTCACAGAGAATCACCAATCTAGAGATGCTCATGGAGAAACTAATGAAGAGCCAAGAATTGACAACCAAGAATCAAGAAGCCTCCATGAAGAACCTAGAGAGGCAGATTGGACAAATCTCTAAGAAGATCTCTGTTGAAAAACCATCAAGTTCACTACCTAGTGACACCATTCCCAACCCAAAGGAAGAATGCAAGGTTGTGCAACTGAGAAGTGGAAGAGTGTTAACAGATGGTAACCAAGGAGCAACAAAGAAGCTTATGGAGAATGACACAGATCCAACAAAGAATGATGAAGCCATCAACAAAGACACAATAAGCAAGAGTGCTCCAGAACAACTCACAGAGGAAGACAACAAGCCACAGAATTTGAAGAAAGGAAAGAAAATCATGGAAGAACCAATTCCAAAACAGCATCAAGTGGAGAAGAGCTCAACACCACCACTACCTTATCCACAGAGATTTCACAAGGAAACAAAAGACCAGCACTTCCACAAATTTCTTGAGACTTTCAAGAAGCTAGAGATTAACATACCCTTGGCAGAGGCTTTGGAGCAAATGCCTTTGTATGCCAAGTTTCTAAAAGAGCTCATCAACAAGAAGAGACAGTGGAATGAAAAGGAGACTGTAATGCTCAGTGAAGAATGCAGTGCACTCATTAAAAAGGGACTCCCTCCCAAGCTTGAAGACCCTGGAGGTTTCTTCTTACCATGCACTATTGGGAACCTATTCATTAACAAGGGGATGTGCGATCTAGGAGCAAGCATAAATCTAATCCCATATTCTCTAGTAAAAAAGCTTGGCATAGAGGAGGTGAAACCAACAGAGATGTCTTTAGAATTAGTGGACCACTCAATAGTATATCCTAAAGGGCTGATTGAAAACCTTTTAGTTAAGGTTGACAAGTTTATCTACCCAGCAGATTTTGTGATCCTGGATTCTTCAGAGCAAGGAAATGATGCCATAATACTTGGTCGACCATTCTTGGCCACTGCTAGAGCCATTGTGGACATAGAGCAAGGAGAGTTAACCCTCAGGATGCATGAGGAGAGCATCATCCTAAAAGTCTTCCCAGAATTACAAAAGGATGAAGGAACGAGCAAAATGAGTGATGATATCCTTCCAAAGCAATCAACTGAAAAGGAGGTGGAACGGAAAAACAAACAGATGCAAGAAGAAAAGGGGATTCACAAGGAAGCAGGGGTGATCAACAAGAAGGAAGGTATCACAACTCAGGTAACTGTCAAGAAAGGAAGATCAGCAAGCAAGAAAAAGGTGAAGAGCAAGAAAAAGGCTCACAAAGGGTGGAAGAATAAGAAAATCCCAACTGAAGGATTCTCTAAGGGTGATAAGGTGCAACTAGTATACCAACAGCATGGAGCAGAAGATTATTACACTGTCAACCAAATACTTTCTCTTGAGCATATGGAAATTGAGCATCAAAGCACACAGAGAAAGCTGACAGTGAGAGGAGACAAGTTGAGACATCACCAACATCAACCACCTTAAAGGGAGGTCAATGTCAAGCTAATGACAATAAAAGAGCGCTTCATGGGAGGCAACCCATGGTTTAAGATTTCTGTCTTCTCTTTTATTTAATAAGCTATGATTCCTCTGAATATGATTTTGAATTTTCATGCCTGGTAAATGCATATATCATTTTGAAGCACATGGCAAACTTCTAAGTTTGGTGTACCTTAAGGCACACCCAAGTTCATTGTTCAAAGAAGAGGATTATCTTTTAGAGCATATGCATAAGTCTTTTGATAAAGCATGTGACCAAACACTGAGTTTGGTGTCTGCATATGCAACAAGGTTCAGAGGATCATTTTCCAAGCATGGACTCAAAACCATACAGATAAGGGATCATACATCAATTTGTTTTAAAATGCATCAATTGTGAGAACGGTTTGCATTGTTAAGCCATCCCCTTAATAAAAGATAAGTTTGGTGTTCACCAACTTTTAACATTTTATTCAGGGACACAATTGATCACAAAAAAAAATATATATATATTTTTTTTTTAGAACAAACCAAAATAATCTATTTTATTATTGCAAATAAGTTGCCACGGTTATATTATATTCTTAACTAGCTGTTTTGATTCATGCAGGAGAAAAAGGTTAAGACAAACACAAAGAGGGGTCACGGCTAGGAGGAGCTATGTGAGGGAGGTCACATGTGCCTAGGAGAACGTGCTCATGGGGAACAAAATTTGCATGCATGCAACATTGGACACCGAAGTGCATGCAGCCAATGGGAGGAGAATCCTCGTCAAACCTCAACCATGCATGCAGACCGTTCATTCCATGAGTCCTTGAGATGACTAACTCAATCTTAGCCCTTCATGAACACTAACGGATCCTTCTTCATTCATTCTTTGTGGTTTTGTTGAAAAGCTTGGAAACATGGCCTATAAATAGCCGTTGCACCAACACGGCACTCACATTCCCACTCAAGCCACTTTCATATGAAACCACACTCTACTCCACTTCCAAAACCAACATAATTCCCTTACATCACACATCAAAACCGAACCAAAACTCTTCCCAAACACAACACATATTTCTTCTACTCTTACTTCCTCTCTCTTTTCACTTTAATTTTCAATGGCCTCCTCAAGCTCACAAAGAAGGCCGGGAAAAGAGCCTATGATAACCGAACCTCCAGCCTTTGATGCAACCAAGTTTAGATCCCAATTCCATGAAGGGAGATATCATAGGTTCATGAAGGCAAAGAATGTCATCTATGAGAAAGGCTTTGATTTAAGGGAAGGAGAATACCCTATCATGAGGCAAATTACTAGAGAAAGAAGGTGGGAACTCTTGTGTGCTCCTCTGACTGACATCAGTGCAGTAATGATTAGGGAGTTCTATGCAAATGCTGCAAAAGAAAACAAAAATAGTGCTCCCTACACAAGTTATGTCAGAGGGGTTGAAGTGAGTTTTAGCCCAGCTGCTATCACAAGAGCTCTCAAGTTGAGAACCATAACTTATCCAGAGCTTAGTTATGAGGCTAGATTGCAACGGGAAAATAATCCTGATGAAATTCTGCAGGGGTTATGCATGGAGAATACTGATTGGGAAAGAGATTCAAAGGGAGTTCCAAGTCACATAAGGAGGATAAATCTTACTCCTGTGGCTAAAGGATGGTTTGAAATAGTGAGGAGATCTATCCTTCCTACTGGAAATGCATCTTGGGTCACAATCAAAAGAGCACTCTTGACATACTGCATCTTGCATGGAGGTGAGATCAACATTGCACAACTCATAGCTGACAGTATTCAAGCAATGGCCGATAGCACAAGCAAATCAAAAGGTCTTGGACATCCAAGTACCATCCTCAGGCTATGTAACAGAGCTAATGTAATTTTTGAAGATGAGGACACAACAAAAGTGAAAGTAGGAAAATGGATTACCAAGAAGAGCATGGAGGGAATTAATGAAGAAGAAGACCAAGAAGGGGTAGTAGCTCCTAGACAAAGGAGATCACAAAGAGAGGAAGGACGAAATCAAGCTTATAATGCCATAGATATGAGCCAATTGCAAAGATCAATTGAAGAATTATCTCAGCAACTCATGCAGGCTCAACAAGGTCAGAATCAACTCATGCAGATCCAACAAGGCCAAAATCAAGGGGGCCCAGCGCAATATCTAGAGCCCCATCCTGAATTCATGGAGCAATTCTTGAAAGAAAAAGAAGAACGAGAAGCTTGGCAGCATCAAATGGAAGAAAAACAAGAAAGATGGCAGCAACAAATGATGACTCAGCAGCAAGAATTTCAAGCACAGATCCTTGAAGGGCAAAAAGAGCAATACAAAGAATTCAAGGAATCATATGATAAGCTGTATTTTAGTCAAGCTAAAGCAGAGGAATATAGTCACAACCTATATCAATGGAAGAATGTTCATCATACCATAGGTGAAGTTAGACACGTACAAAGAATGGAGTATGATGAAAACCTGCAAGCAAGGTTGGAGTACTTGACCCACAATTTGCCAACACTCAATTCTGAGATCAAGCCATTTGAGCAATGCCCTGAATTCTTAGCCAAAGAACAAGCAAAATCTCGTCAGTACACTGAGTCAACCTTTAACACATTGGAAAATTTTGGGCTCAAAGGACTCATAGATTCTGTTTGGGCTAGAAGATGTCCTAGTGAAGAGATCCGAGACCACTCCAAGACAGGGAAGAGAAAGAAGAAGAAGGGAGAATCAAGCAGCAGCCATGACCATTAGAAGGTGGCAAAGTTCTTTCATACTTCCTCTTTCATGTCTCTAATAAGGAGATGCATGTCTGAAACATGATATGCCTCCATCAGTTATTTCTTTTACTTTATGCATTTTCTGTTCTTTGCTTCTCATTTCAGTTAGTTAATAAATAGCTAGAAAAATGTTAAATCTGCACAATGCTTGTATCCATCACTTAGTTTAAATTCTGTTTTGTTTCCATATGCTTGAATAAAAGAGTTTGGTTTGAATTGAAAAGTAAAATATCCAATGTTGCATGAGTATGAATGGAAGTTGGTGGTGGTATATGTGTTTGATTAAATGCATAACTCATGAAATAAGTGTTGCATAATATCATTCTCATCCAATTGTGAGTTAGCTTGCTGTTACAAAGATTCTTATTAAGAATGAAACAACCCTTGGTAACAAAAACAGAAAGAAAAAGGGAAAGAAAAAGCCAAAATGGCAAGAAAAACAAAGAATAAAGGTTGGACACCAATGGCTTGAACCTTAGGACAAATGCCTGTGGTGTTCTTGTACTGAGATCTGCTTGGATGAGTAAATTCTAAGGGGTATTTTAAAACCCGGTCACTTAGATCAACTGATTTGGGATGGCCAATTGAAAATCCACAATAAAGAGCAACTTAGATACAAAGCACTTAGTGATCCAAAGAGATGCTGGGCATCAATGATCCTAGGAAGAATTAGTGAGCCAAGTGTCTGTGGTGGAAAGATGTTGAGCAAAAGAAAAGAAAACAAAGCCAAAGGCTATGCTGCAGCATTTGACACCCAACCTCTAACAGAATAATAAGCTTGCTAAAGCATTATAAGCCAAGAAAAGTTAGCAAGGGGGGAATCAAAAAGTGAGTCTTATAACAGCAAGTTTAGCAAACATTTGATGCAAACTGTATAGTATGTAACAAGAACAATAACTTGAGTTGTCATTGTCTGCATAAATGCCCCATAGATCAAGTTCTGCTATCTGCATAATAAGGATATGCATTCTTTTCTTATTCATTCCATTTACTCTTAGTTTTGATGCTTGCTTGGGGACAAGCAAGGTTTAAGTTTGGTGTTGTGATGACAAGTCATCATATACCCATTTTTCAAGCTTATTTCACTTGTTTTGTTAGCATTTATGCACTTTCTTGTATCCTAAGTAAGTGATTTGGAGTAAAAATGCATAACTTCTCTAAATCAAGCAACCACCATGAAATTAATGTTATATCATGAGGTTTAAGCTAATTTTAATTGAATTTTAATTGATTTATAAGCCTCTTGAATTTAGTGATACTTTGAGTGGTTGTTTGGTTATTATAGGTGAAGAAAAGAAGAGAAAAGGAAAAGCGTGGCATAAAAAGTGTAGCCGAGGAAAGAAAAGCGTGGCCGAATCAAGAAGAAGCGTGCCGTATAAAATGGGGGAAGCAACATTGCCCTCCACAAGGGCAGACTGCCCTCTAGGAGAGCAACATAGAGAACCAAACAAGAATAGGCAACTCTGCCCTGCCCACTACAAGGGCAGAGCACAAAATGGTGCCTTGGGACCAAGAGAAAGCAAACTCTGCCCTGCCCTTGTGGAGGGCAGAATCGGGCTCTATAAGGAAAGAAATTCAAAGGAAAATATCACCCATGCATGCTACAAGGTTCGAACAAGGAACCATGAGGAAGCCAAGACTTAAAGATGAGTGCCGTGCCAAGAAGCCAAGAAAAAAATGTAGCGTGTTTGCCTCCTCCGTGATTCGAACTTGGGGCGTGGAAGTAGCAACTCTGCCCTGCCCTTGGCGCGGGCAGGGCAGCATTTGGATGGCACAAGAATTTGGCACACCAAGCAACAAATTTGGCGCACCAATTTCGACCCTGGCAGCATCTGGCGCGCAACGCTCCTCGTCCCTGGCGCACCACAAATTTTTGCCCTGCCCTTGGCGCGGGCAGGGCAGCGTTCTGCGCTCCTGGCAGCACCAACGTGCGCACTCCATAATTCTGGCGCATCAAACTCTTCCTGCCCTGCCCTTGGCACGGGCAGGGCAGCATCCTTGCGCACCACGCCGCGCCAATCCTCAACCAGGGCCGCACCAACTCGCATCAACACGCACCAAGGCCGCACCAACCTCATGCATCATGCACCAAATTTCTGCCCTGCCCTCCACAAGGGCAGGGCAGCCTCCTAGGAGTGAATTTTCATGGGCCGAAAATTCAAACTAAAATCCCATTTTAATTCATTTCTTCACCAAATCAAAAGCCCATCCAAATCCCAAAATCCAAGAATAGAAAGTGTATAAATAGGAGTTAGTTTGATGTAATTAGGACCTTTATGCTCACTTTTGAATTTTTACTTTCACCTTGGCTTTTGAATTTTTACTTTCACCTTCCTTTGGAGCTTTGACTCTCTTGCAATTGTTCTTGAGAGAATTGGCCGAGCACTAAGAGGATTAAGGGAGAATTGACTGATCTCCTTCCTCATTCTTACTTGGGCAATTCTACTCTTGTGTTTCTGAGTTTTGGGTGTGTGAAATTGGGGAAATTCTGTCCCAATTCCCATTCAAACTCTTTTCAAATTGTTTTCTGCATAATTCAATTTCAATTTTGTTCTTCTATTGCTTCTTCTTTAAATTTTCCATCAATTGCTTTGATAACTCAGATCTGGGAAGGAAATTGGGTTTTAGGCTCTGCTACCTAAGCCCTTGAATCCTGAGATCAAAATTCACTTGGGTTCTTCTGTGAACCTCTGCTACATTTTATTTCCTTTCTGTTTGAATGTTTATTGCTTCTGATTCAATCTCTGCTCAATCAATTGTTGCAATTTACTTTCTCTTTGTTTAGATTCTGAAATCCCTGTCCTCAATTCCCTTTTACTTTCAAGTAATTTATATTCCTTGCTATTTAAGTTACTGCAATTTACATTTCTTGCACTTTAAGTTTCAGTCATTTACTTTCTTGCTCTTTAAGATTCTGCAAATTTACAATCCTGTTCTTCAATTTACTGCACTTTTCCCTTCCCCCTTTACAATTACTGTCATTTACTTCCTGTTAAACACAAATCACTCAATCAAAACTTGATTCGCTTGACTAAATCACCCACTAAACTAAAATTGCTCAATCCTTCAATCCCTGTGGGATCGACCTCACTCATGTGAGTTATTATTACTTGATGCGACCCGGTACACTTGCCGGTGAGTTTTGTGTTGGATCGTTTTCCACACATCAGAGGGCAGTGTGCTCTTGTGGAGGGCAGTGTTTGCCTCCTCCTTCTATGTTGCACCACACTTCTCATCTCTTGGCCACACTTCTTTAAGCCACATTTTTCTTCTTTTCTTCTTTTCTTCACCTACAAGAAACCAAAACAACCAATCAAAGTATCTCTAAACTCATAAGGTTTATAATTCATTAAAAATCAATTAATTTTAGCTCAAACCTCATGATTTAGCATCAATTGTGTCCCTTAATTAGAATTGCTAAAGGTTGGTAAACACCAAACTTATCTCTTACTGAGAAGATGGCTTAGCAATGCAGTCAATTCTTCACATTGATATATATATATATATATATATATATATATATATATATATATATATATATATATATATATATTATATCAAAAATATAATGATGCATGATCCCTCTCTGTATGATTTTGATTCCATGAATAGGAAATGATCTTCTGAACATTGTTACACATGCAGACACCAAACTTAGTGTTTGGTCATATGCTTCATCAAAAATGACTATGCATATGTTCTAAGAATAAACTCCCCCCCTTTTTTTTTTGAAAAACAAGTTTGGGTGTGCCTTAAGGCACACCAAACTTAGAAGTCTGACATATGCTTCAAAACAATATATGTATTTATATGAAGGTTCAAAATCATGCTCAGGTAATCACAACTTATTGAATGAAAGGCAGGACAAGAATCTTAAATCATGGGTTGCCTCCCATGAAGCGCTCTTTTATTGTCACTAGCTTGACATTGAACTCCCTTTAAGGTGGTTGATGCTGGTGATGTCTCAGCTTGTTCCCTCTCACTGTAAGCTTTCTCTGTGTGCCTTGATGCTCAATTTCAATGTGCTCAAGAGAGAGTACTTGGTTGACAGTGTAATGATCTTCTGTTCCCAGCTGTTGATATACTAATTGTACTTTGTCACCTTTGGAAAATCCTTCAGTTGGGATTTTTTTATTCTTCCACCCTTTGTAAGCCTTCTTCTTGTTTTTCTTCTTTTTCTTTCTTGTTGATCTGTCTCCCTTGACAGTGACTTGAGTTGTGATACCTCCCTTTTTGTTTATCATCCTGGCCTCCTTTTGAATTCCTTCCCCTCCTTGCACCTGCTCATTTTTCTGTTCCACTATTTTGTTAGTTGCTCGCCTTGGAAGATAGTTACTAATTGTCTTGCTTGTTTCTTCATTACTTCGTGATTCTGGAAACACTCTCAAGGTGATGCTTTTCTCATGCATCCTGAGGGTTAGCTCTCCCTGCTCTATATCTACAATGGCTCTAGCAGTGGCCAAAAATGGTCGGCCAAGTATTATGGAATCATTCTCATTCTCTGTTGAATCTAGAATCACAAAGTCTGCAGGAAAGATGAACTTGTCAACCTTAACTAAAAGGTTCTCAATTAACCCTTTAGGATATACCACTGATTGGTCCACCAATTCCAAGGACATCTGTATTGGTTTCACCTCTCCTATGCCAAGCTTTTTCACTAAAGAAGATGGAATTAGATTTATACTTGCTCCTAAGTCACACATCCCCTTGTTGATGAATAGGCTTCCAATAGTGCAAGGTAGGAAGAAACCTCCAGGATCTTCAAGCTTGGGAGGGAGCCCTTTTTTGATTAGTGCACTGCATTCTTCACTGAGCATTACAGACTCCTTCTCATTCCAACTTCTTTTCTTATTGATGAGCTCCTTTAAGAACTTGGCATATAGAGGCATTTGCTCCAATGCCTCAGCCAAAGGTATGTTGATTTCCAGCTTCTTGAAAGTCTCAAGGAATTTGTGGAAATGTTGATCTTTTGCTTCTTTTTGGAGTCTCTGTGGATAGGGTAGTGGGAGTGTAAGACTCTTCTCCACTTGCTGCTGTTTTGGATTTGGTTCTTCCATGATCTGCTTTCCCATCTCTAAATTTTGTGGTTGGTTGTCCTCTTCTGTGAGCTTTTCTGGGACATTCTTGCTTGTTATGTCCTTGTTGTTAGCTCCATCTTTCTCTGTTGGCTCTTTGTCATTCTCCATAAGTTTTTTGGTTGCTTCTTGGTTGCCATCCACCAATGTCTTTCCACTCCTTAATTGCACGGCTTTGCATTCTTCTTTTGGATTAGGAATGGTGTCACTTGGTAGTGAGCTTGAAGGTCTCTCTATAGAAATCTGCTTGGAGATTTGTCCAATCTGCCTTTCTAGGCTCTTCATGGAAGCTTCTTGGTTCTTTGTTGTCAATTCTTGGTTCTTCATCATCTTCTCCATGAGCATCTCTAGATTAGTAATCCTCTGGGAGTCTTGTGAGATTGGTTGGTTTTGGGGTGTTGATAGATGATGGTAAGTGTTTTGGTTAGTTAGTTGGTTATTGGGTGGATAATGGTTAGAGTTGGGGTAATTATTTTGTGGTTTTCTGTAAAAGTTTTGGTTAGTTGGCTGCTGGTTGTGATTTTGATTGTTTCTTGGGGTGTTTTGAGCTGAGTTTCTTTGCCATGGTTGTTGGTTTTGGTTGTGGTTGTCTCCCCACCTAAGGTTTGGGTGGTTTTTCCAGGATGGATTGTAGGTGTCACCATACACTTCATTTGATCCAGAATTTTGGTTGTTCATATAGTGCACTTGCTCTTGTTGCAGTTCTTCTTGGTTCTCTTCATTCTGTCCCCAAGGAGTTGATGGTTGGCTTGTGGCACTCACTGATGCAACCTGAAGGTTATCAATTCTCTTGGCCATTTGCTCAAATTGTTGCTGAATCTGTTGCTATATCACTTTGTGTTGAGCCAAAATTGTATCCACTCCTTCTAATTCCAACACTCCCTTCCTCTGTGATGGTTGGCGTTGCCTTTGGTGAGCAAAGAAATATTGGTTGTTAGCCACCATATTAATGAGGCTATGAGCTTCCTCTGCAGTTTTCATCAATTGCAATGATCCTCCAGCTGAGTGATCAAGTGCCTCTTGAGCTTTCAGAGTAAGTCCTTCATAGAAGTTCTGCAGCTTGTCCCACTCAGTGAACATTTCTGGTGGACATTTCCTTAGCAGAGCCTTATATCTTTCCCATGCCTCATATAAATTTTCAGCATCCATTTGAGTGAATGTCTGCACCTCAGTCTTCAATCTTATGATCCTTTGAGGGGGATAAAATTTGGCAAGAAACTTGATCACCAAATCATCCCAAGTGTTGATGCTTTCCTTTGGAAATGTTTCTAGCCATTGAATGGCTTTGTCCCTGAGAGAGAATGGAAAGAGCAGCAACTTGTAACTGTCAGGAGGCACACCATTGGTTTTGACAGTGTCACAAATCCTCAAGAAGGTAGATAAATGTTGATTCGAGTCCTCCAATGGCCCTCCTCCAAAAGAGCAGTTGTTTTGGACCAATGTGATGAGTTGTGGCTTTAGTTCAAAGTTGTTTGCATTGACATTAGGGGTAAGAATGCTGCTCCCACAATGTCTAGCATTTGCAAATGTGTAGAAAGCCAGTACTCTTCTTTGTTGTGGGTTATTGTTGGCCCTTCCTTCTGGTTAATTGAGATTTGATGGATCTCCTTCCATTTCTTAGAATTCCTCCTCAAATTCTTCCTCTTCAATAACGTTCTTCCCTCTTTCAGATCTTCTTATTCTTCGAAGAGTTCTTTGGTCAATTTTAGAGAGAATAGGGGAAGCTCTTCCTGTACCTGACATACAAACACACAATAAGAAACACACAGATCCAGAAAACCAGTGAAACTTCAATCTATTGCTAGAATGAAGTTTAGGTTAGTTTAAGCAAAAATTCAAACAGTTAGTGTGTTAGTTAAAAATAAAGAAAAAGTGCTTGATCTAGATCTCCACTTCACTTAATCATTGTCAATCTATTTCAATCCCCGGCAACGGCGCCAAAAACTTGATGTGTGGAAAACGATCCAACACAAAACTCACCGGCAAGTGTACCGGGTCGCATCAAGTAATAAAACTCACGGGAGTGAGGTCGATCCCACAGAGATTGAAGGATTGAGCAATTTTAGTTCAGTGGTTGATTTAGTCAAGCGAATCAAGTATTGGTTGAGTGATTTTGTATCCAACAGTAAGTAAATAGAAGAAGATATAAAGGGAGAGGGGTGAATTGCAGAAATTAAAGATAACTGAAAGTAAAAGAGCTGAATCTTAAAGAACAAGAAATTAAATGACTGAAACTTAAAGTGCAAGAAATGTAAATTGCAGTAACTTAAAGTGCAAGGAATATAAATTGCTTGAATGAAAAAGGGATTTGAGGACCGGGATTTCAGAATTCAGGCAAGGGAAATTAAATTGCAACAATTATCAAAGCAAGAGATGATTTGAGTTCTGTTAGATCTCAAACAGAAAGGGAAATTAAATTGCAGCAGGGGTTCACAGAAGAACCAAAAGGAAAATGGGATCTCAGGACTCCAGAGACTAGATAGCAAAGTCTAGATCTCAATTGCCTTCCCAGATCCAAATTCACAAAGCAATTAACAAGAAATTAAAGAGGAAGCAGTAAAGGAAATTGGATTCAACTCAATTATGCAGTGAGGTAATCAAAGAGATCTTAAATGGAGATTGAGATAGAAATTCCTCAATTCTGCACACCCAAGATTCAAACAAGAAAAGTAAAAAGTGCTCAAGCAAGAACGAGGAAGAAGAGAGATCAATTCTCCTTCCTAATTCTCTCAAATCTTAGTTCAAAGCTCTCAGAGAAGATGAAGTTTCAAAATGTAAAAATTCAAAAATCAAAAGAAGCTCCTAATTACATCAAACTATCTCCTATTTATACACTTTCTATTCTTGGATTTTGGAATTCGGATGGGCTTTTGATTTGGTGAAGAAATGAATTAAATTAGATTTTTAATCCAATTTTCAGCCCATGAGAGATTAGCTTCCAGGAGGCTGCCCTGCCCTTGTGGAGGGCAGAGCAGGGAATTGTGTGATTAAGCCTCATTGCGTGCTCGTGTTGCCTGTGATGCTGCAGGATGCTGCCCTGCCCTTGTGGAGGGCAGGGCAGAGTTGCCATGGTGCGCCAAATGCTGCCCGTGCGTGCGTGCTGCTGGCCGAGTGCTCAAGTCCTGGCCGTGCCAAGATGCTGCGCCATGCACCAGGAAATGCTGCCCTGGCCTTGTGGAGGGCAGGGCAATGTGCCAATGGTGAGGTCCCACGTTCGAAACTCGGTGGAGGCACATGCTGCTCCTTTTTCCTTGGTTTTCTTGGCACCAAAGTAACGCTTAGTTCCTTGCTTTCTCATGGTGCCGTGTTCGATTCTTGGAGATTGAAAGCAAGCCAATTTTTGCTTGTTTTCCTTGTGTTTGAGCGCTACTCCTTTCCTCCTTGCTCTTGGGTTCGAAACCCATAGGAAGCACTAGGAAGCAATTTCCTTTGAATTATTTTTCATGAAAGCCCGATATTGCTCTAGAGGAGGGCAGGACAAAGTTTTTGCTTCCTTTGGTCCTTGGCATCAAATTGTGCTCCGCCCTTGTTGTGGGCAGGGCAGTGATGCTTTTCAAGGCTTGGTTCAATATGCTGCTCTCCTGGAGGGCAGTGTGCTCTTGTGGAGGGCAGTGTTTGCCTCCTCCTTCTATGTTGCACCACACTTCTCATCTCTTGGCCACACTTCTTTAAGCCACGTTTTTCTTCTTTTCTTCTTTTCTTCACCTACAAGAAACCAAAACAACCAATCAAAGTATCTCTAAACTCATAAGGTTTATAATTCATTAAAAATCAATTAATTTTAGCTCAAACCTCATGATTTAGCATCAATTTAATGGTGGTTGTTTGATTTAAAGAAGTTATGCATTTTCATTCCAAATTGCTTACTTAGGATGCAAGAAAGTGCATAAAGACTAGTAAAACAAGTGAAATTAGCTTGAAAAATGGGTATATGATGACCTGTCATCAGTCTGACTTCTTTTGTGTCGGTCCATTACAAGTTATTTCTTAGCAATCCATTTTTGCTTCAGACCTCGTCAGGTCTTTATTCATGGATTGCTTTTTATAACTTCTTGCATTATTCTGTTTTTATTGCCTTCCATCTTTGCCGATTTTGTAGAGTTTGATCCTCACTTGATTGATCTTTGATGAATTCGGTTTTCATTCTTTGTCGATTTCATCGGACAGTGAATTTGATTTTCACTTTTGCCGATCTGTAGCTTTATAATCGGGCGATGAATTTTGCGTTTTTAGAATAATGCGTCTTGATAAAGAAATTTTGTAGAAAATCTGAAAAACTTTATTAAAAATAGAAAATATGCGAAATATATACATGTGGGTGCTTATCCTAGGTAATTTTGTAGATCTTGGCTTGGTACCTCATTAAAAAAACCTTTTTTTAGGAAAAAGAGTGCACCTTTGTCCTAAGATCTTTTATAACCTTTTAACTATAATACCTTCTTAGGTTGCAGGCGTGCCGTGATCTCGGTAGCTCTCGGCCCTCGAGTTCGACACTTTGTAGTAACCTTTTCCCAGTACCTCTTTGATTCGGTAGGGTCCTTTCCAATTAGCTGTTAGCTTTCCCTCTCTGGGTCGATTTGTTCCGATATCATTTCGGATTAGGATGAGGTCATTGTTGGCGAAGCTTCGCTACACTACCTTTTGATTATATCTTAAGGCCATGCGGCGTTTTACTGCTTCCTCTCTGATCCGAGCCCTTTCTCAGACTTCTAAGAGTAGGTCGAGTTCTTCCCTTTGGAGTTGGGAGTTAGCTTCTTCGCTGTAGAGGATCGTTCTGGGAGATCCTTCTTCAACTTCTACTGGTATCATTGCCTCCATTCCATAAGCCAATCGGAAGGGTGATTCCTTTGTGGTGGAATGTGGAGTTGTCCGATATGCCCATAGGACTTGTGGGAGTTCTTCGGCCCAGGCTCCCTTTACGTCCTGTAGCCTCCGTTTTAACCCCAGCTAGTATGACTTTATTGGAAACTTCTGCTTATCCATTAGCCTGCGGGTGTTGCACGGATGTGAATTGGTGCTTTATCTTCAAGTTGGCTACCAATTTTCTAAAGCCTGCATCTGTGAACTGAGTGCCATTGTCTGTGGTGATGGAGTAAGGAACCCCAAACCTCGTGATAATGTTCCTATATAGGAATTTTCGACTTCTTTGGGCAGTGGCATTGGCTAAGGGCTCTGCCTCTATCTATTTTGTGAAGTAATCTACCCCTACAATGAGGAACTTAACCTGTCCTGACCCCTGGGGGAAGGGCCCGAGAAGGTCGAGTCCCCACTTTGCAAATGGCCAAGGTAATGTTACGCTGATGAGCTCCTCTGGTGGGGTGACATGGAAGTTAGCATGTTTCTGACATGGTGGACACGTCTTAACGTACTCGGTGGCTTCTTTTTGCAGAGTTGGCCAAAAGAGTCTGGCTTGGAGTACTTTTTTAGCAAGGGCTCGTGCTCCAAGATGGTTCCCATAGGCGCCACTGTGTATCTCTTCAAATACCTCTTTTGTGTTAGAGGTTGGTACACATTTTAGTAGAGTGTCGAAATTCCTCTCTTGTTATATAATGTTGTTTATGATGGTGTAATAATGTTCCTCCTGTTTTAACCTCTTTGCCTCCTGCTTATCTGTAGGGAGTATCTCTGATTTGAGGTAGTTAATTATGGGAGTCATCCATCCTTGATCTTGGCCTGATATGTCTAAGATTTTTTCTTCTTATGAGATTGACGGGTTCTACAATACTTCCTGGATGAGGCTCCTATTATTGCCCCCTGGTTTGGTGCTGGCTAATTTTGAGAGTGCGTCAGCTCGAGCATTCTGTTCCCGAGGTATATGTTGGATCTCATATTCCTGGAATTGCCCAAGTTGTTCCCTGGTTTTGTCCAGGTATTTTTTCATAGCCGGAGCCTTGGCTTGGTAGGTCCCTGCTATTTGCGAAGTGACAACCTGTGAGTCGCTAAAGATGACAAGTTTCTGGGCTCCGACTTCTTTAGCCAGCTTCAAACCAACCAATAGTGCCTCATACTTAACCTGATTATTGGAAGCAGGGAATTCAAATTTTAGTGAGAGTTCGATTTGGGTTCCTTGATTACTTTCTATTATCGCGCCTGCTCCGCTCCCCGTTTTATTGGAAGAACCGTCCACATAAAGATTCCACTTTGTAGGGATTTCCAAGGTGTCAGTGTACTCTGCAATGAAGTCGGCCAGATACTGTGATTTGATCGCTATCCAAGCTTCATATTAGAGGTCGAATTTGGACAACTCGACTGCCCACTGTAGGATTCTCCCTGTTAAATCTGTTTTCTACAGAATGCCTTTTAAGGGCTAATTGGTTCGAACCTTGATGGTGTGAGCCTGGAAGTATGGACGAAGTCGTCGAGAGGTTAATATGAGAGCATATGCGAACTTCTCTATCTTTTGATAGTTTAGTTCGGACCCTTATAGCGCTTTGCTGATGAAGTATATAGGTTGTTGTCCACTTTAGTCTTCTCAGACTAGTGTCGAGGCTACTGCCCGGCTTCCTACTGCTAGGTATAATATGAGTGCTTCTCCTTCCCGAGGTCGAGTAAGCACGGGTTGTTGTCCTAAGAATCTTTTGAAATCTTGGAAAGCTAGTTCGCACTCTGATGTCCATTCAAACTTCTTTCCCTTCCTTAGCATAGCGTAGAAGGGGAGAGATCTTATGGCTGATCCAGCTAGAAACCTGGACAAGGCTGCCAGTCGCCCGTTAAGTTGTTCCACTTCTTTGACATAGGTCGGGCTTTTCATGTTGAGTATGGCCTGGCACTTGTCCGGGTTTGCTTCGATTCCTCTTTGTGTGAGCATGAATCCTAGGAATTTGCCAGCTTCTACTGCGAAGGTGCATTTCGCAGGGTTAAGTTGCATGCCATGCTTACTTATGGTATTGAATACTTGGGCGAGGTCGGACAGTAATGATTCCTTGTGTTGTGTCTTTACTAACATGTCGTCCATGTATACCTCCATCAGTTTTCCGATGTGATCTGTGAAGACTTTGTTCATTAACCTTTGGTAGGTAGCTCCTGCGTTTTTGAGTCCGAATGGCATGACGACATAGCAATAGTTTGCTTTGGGTGTTAAGAATGAGGTTTTTTCTTGATCAAGTGGGTACATCGGGATTTGATTGTACCCTGAATAGGCGTCCATAAATGAGAGGTACTTGTATCCGGAGGAGGCATCCACTAGGGTGTCGATGTTTGGGAGTGGGTAAGGATCTTTTGGGCAGGCTTTGTTGAGGTCGGTATAATCAGTGCACATCTGCCACTTCCCATTTGATATTTTCACCAATACAACATTGGCTAACCATAGTGCGTACTTGACTTCCCTAATGAATCCTGCCTCCAGTAGAGCTTGTACCTGCTCTTTCACAGCTTGGGATTTTTCTGATCTAAGCTTTCTACGCCTCTGCTGTACTGGCCGAGATCCTGGATATACTGCCAGTTTGTGGCACATTAGCTTGGGGTCTATGCCCAGCATGTCCGCAACCTTCCATGCAAAGAGGTCGTTATTATCCTTTAAGAATTGTATGAGGGACTTTTTTACATCTCCCTTTAGAATTGTGCCAATATTGGTCGTTTTATCTGGGACGTCATCGATTTGGACTTTTTCTGTCTCACCTTCAGGCTGCGGACGGAGTTCTACCCGACCTCAAATTCCCCCGAGTTCGATGGTGTTGATTTCTTCTCCTTTGCCTCGAAGGTTTAGGCTGTCATTGTAACAGCGACGTGCTATTTTCTGGTCTCCTTTTATCTTAGCGATCCCTTCTGTAGTTGGGAATTTCATGCATAGATGTGGAGTTGAGAATACTGCCCCGAGCTAATTTAGCGTTGTCTGACCTATTAAGGTATTGTAGGCTGAGCTTACGTCGACCACAATGTAGTCTATGTTGAGTGTCTTTGACCAGTTTCCCTTTCCAAAGGTTGTGTGTAGCGAGATGTATCCAAGTGGTTGGATTGGAGTGTCTCCTAATCCGAATAAGCTGTTTGGATATGCTCGGAGCTCTTTTTCTTCCAGGCCGAGTTTGTCGAAGGTGGTCTTGAATAAGATGTCAGCTGAGCTTCCTTGGTCCACCAGTGTGCGGTGGAGGTTAGCGTTGGCTAATATAATAGTGATGACCATGGGATCGTCATGTCCCGAGATGACGCCAGCTGCGTCCTCTTTAATGAAAGTAATAGTAGGGAGGTCAGGTGCTCCTTCTCCTCCCTCGACGTGATATACTTCTTTGAGGTGTCTTTTGCGAGATGATTTGGAGATTCTTTCTCCCACAAATCCTCCATGTATCATGTGAACATGTCTCTCTAGGGTACGAGGTGGTTGTTCTATTCGTCTGCCCTCTTCATCTCTTCTTCTTTCTCTGGGCTCATCTGTCTTACTAGCTAGGTATCGATCCAGTCTCCCTTCTCTTACCAATTTCTCTATGACATTCTTTAAGTCGAAGCATTCGTTGGTGGGATGTCTATAGATTCGATGATATTCGCAGTATTCCGTCCGATTTCCTCCTCCCTTTTTACTTTTTAGTGGGCGAGGTAGTGGGATTTTTTTAGTGTGGCATACTTCTCAGTATACTTCTACGAGAGATACCCTGAGAGGGGTGTAGTTGTGGTATTTCTTGATCTTTTCTCCATGCTGTTCTTCTTTTTTCTTGGACTCTTTATCCTTATTTCTGGAGGAGTAAAAGGATCCAATTTTTGAGGTCTCTCCTAGTCGAGAGTTTTCCTCCATATTGAGGTACTTTTCTGCTCGTTCTTGTACTTCGTTCAGGGATGTAGGATGTTTCTTTGATAAGGAATGACTGAAAGGTCCCTCTCGGAGGCCCTTGATGAGACCCATGATGGCTGATGGGCTGAATTCACTACCCTTCCCCAATAATATTGATGAATCCACTCTAGGCAAGCGCACCAAAATTATCGTCAAGTATTAACCCATATAGGAGTGGGATCGTATCCACAGAGATTGGTAGATTTGAGCAATTTTAATCAATTAGTGAATTAGTCAAGCTCAACAGAATAAGTTGTGTGTGCAGAAACATAAATGGCAAAAGAAATAAATGAAAGCAATAAAATGCAGAAATGGAGATAACAAGAATGTAAAGGGGAATGGAATTTTGTAGAATGTAAGTAAAGTTATAAAAGAATGGGAGAGATAAGAATGGGGGAATTCATTGAGATCAGGAGATATTGTCTCTTTAGATTAATTCCAGCTCATATCCTCTTCAATCATGCAACTCATTGACCTCTTGGCAATCATGATTGATTGAGCCCCAATCCCTTGGCGACTCAATCTCTCAGATCTTGATCAATAGCCAATTTCTTGGTCTAATTGCTCATAAAGAGAGATATGCTTGGTCCCTAATTATACCACACATCATCATAGGTCCAGGTAGAGGGAGGATTGTATGTCACCATATCCAAACACCAAAACCCAGATTCTACTCAAGTGTAAGAAGGAATTTCTAGCATGATTTCATGTTTCCTTTTCCAAGGTTCCCATGAAACCCATTTTGCATTCAATCTCTTTTCCAAGTTAATTGAACACTAAGCATGAAAATCGAAATTCCTTCTAGCAAATCAAAGAGAAGATGAAGAGAAGAAGAAATTCACTATCATTAATCCATCAAGTACAATAGAGCTCCCTTTCTCAATGAGAGGGAATTTAGCTACTCATAGCTCAGAGAGAAAGTACAAAAGATGGAAGAGATGAAGTGTGAAAACTAATAGTGAAATCCCCCAAAACTAAACTCTGTGACTTGCTAACCCCTTTTTCTAATACTTCCGAGGGTATTTATACTGCTCCTAGATCTAGAAAATAAAAGAAAATTACAAAAGCGAAAAGAAAATTACATTTTGGAGGGAAAAGAAACTCAACAAACGTGATCTTCCAGCTGGCGTGTCTCTGGTGTGTCACACTCCTTCTGTTTCTGATTTGGCGTGCCATGCCTCTTCATTCAAGTGGCACGCCGTCTTCTATTTCACCCCTGGCGTGCCACACATTCGAGCCTAAGTGGCACGCTCAGGACATTTTAAAGGGCAATGTAGCCTGGCGTTCCACGCCTTCGAACCAAAGTGGCACGCCCAGTACATTTTAAAGGGCAAAGCAACCTGGCGTGCCACTCCTTCGAACCGAAGTGGCACACCCAAGGTCACTTCCCTTATCTCTATGCTTCTGGAGATTTGTACCAGTGTGGCACGCCTAGGGTCTGGCATGCCATGCCCTTCTTAAAGCTTCACCCCCTTGCCGGCGTGCCACGCCTCGTCATCCAAGTGGCACGCCTGAGTTCATTGGCTCCTCTTCTTCCTCTCTGGAAAATACTACCAGCGTGCCACACCATGATACTGGCATTCACGCCCTTTATTTGCTTCATCTTCTTGCTGGCGTGCCACGCCTCATATCCCAAGTGGCACGCCTGAGTTCACTGGCCCTTTAATTCCTCCTCTGAAAAACACTAACAGCGTGTCACGCCATGAGACTGGCGTGTCACGCCCATCATTTGCCATGGTCCCAGATGTTGGTGTGCCACGCCTGGATGTTCTGGTGGCACGCCAAAGTGAGATAATTAAACTGGCGTGCTACGCCTTCGATTCCAATTGGCACGCCCAGCTTTATTTGGCCTCCTTAGGTGCTGGCGTGCCATGCCTCATTACTCAAGTGGCACGCCTTAGTGGGAGTTCTTGAGCTGGCGTGCCACGCCTTCGATACCAAGTGGCACGCGCAGCTTTTACATTGTCTCCTCATTCACTGGCGTGCCACACCTTGTTGCTCAAGTGGCATGCCCATTCAATTGTGGGGCTTATAAGCATGGCGTGCCATGCCTTGGTCCTCAAGTGGGACGCCCAAGTGAACTCTTGGGCTGGCGTGCCATGCCTTCGACACAAAGTGGCACGCCATACTAATGGCTCTTCTAGTAACGAGTTCGCGTGCCACGCCCTGCTCCTGGCGTGCCATGCCCCTTTGATGGTCTTCAATTTTGCTCTCTGGAATGTTGTACTAGCGTGCCACGCCAATATATTTTTGTGGCATTTGTTCCAAGTGGCACGCCTGCTTCACACGCCGCACTTGTTTTGTTGTTTTCTTTCCCATTTTTGATGTCTTCTCCACCTGAAATCTAGCACGAACTCATTTCAAAGCAATGTACTATGATATTCATCAATTAAGGAATGAATTGCAATGATCAAATGAGATTATGCCTCTTTTATGGTCTTTTTTTATGCAAGAAAAAGGGTAGATGATGTAAGTCATCACAACACCAAACTTAAGCTTTGCTTGTCCCAAGCAAATCAATGTGAGTGGTCTTTTTTTGGTGAATTGAGACTTGACCTTGAATGTATGCACTATAACTAGGAATTAGACTAAGTGCTCAACACATGCATGAGTGCTTTGAATATCACAAAGAGCTCCTAGATCCTTAAGGGTTTTTCTAAGTATGTGTCTTAGGGGTCCTTTTCATTGATTGTCACCTTGAAGTAGTAAGGTTTAACTCTTTCTTTCTCTTTTGTACTTCTTTTCTGTTTATTGACCACGAATCTAAGTGTTTTGTCTCAAGACAACCCTTTAGTTAGGCTTTCAATCAACACTCCCATGTCAGTTGACTTTAGGGTGCTAGGTGTTGAAACACCCTTGAAAAATTTACTTGCCCAGGCCTCTTCTTGACACATCTTCACCACAAGCATCTACTAGGGGTTTTAACTCTTTTTGAGTTTTTCAATATTTCTCTTCCCTCCTTAGTAGTTTATGCTCATAGCCTTGGGTCTTTGTTGCTTACTACTTCTAGGTTCTATAGATATTCAAGGAACACCCCTCAACTTCTACTTGTCATGCCTTCTAGGACTAGTTATTTTTCATTACTCATTTTTTTTCACTTCATTCAAGGTTCTTCACTTAGTCTTTTGTTCCTTAGTTCTTTTGAATAAGCTTTCTTGGTCTTAGTCTCATTTACTCTTGTTCACACTCACAACATCTCTTATGGAAACAAACTATACTTTATTGATGAAAATGAAGACTGCAGTTATCATTGCATTTTCTTTCTTGCATATCAAAGGACTCACAAAAGACTTCAAGCAGAATAAAACATAAACTATCATAACATTATCAATTATTCTTAAACATAAAGTAAACAGATAAAAACTTAAGCAAAATTCAGAAATTTGGGAAATGTCAACCATGGAACTCAACAACCTTATGCAGCTTCTTCAGTTCATTGGCCCCTTGCCTTTGTCCTTCTTCTTGAAGGGGGAGGAGTCATCTCCACCCTTTTTGGAGGATCCTTCTTGTGCTTTCTTATCCTTCGGCTTCCAGAAACCCAGCCTCCTCATGTAGGACTTCACGTTTTCCTTGTGCTGATACGCAATTTCCTCCTGTCGTCCACTGAGTTCCTCCAATTTCTGCATATAGGTGGGGTAACTAGGATTCAAGTTGGCTACTGCATTTCACAAGTAACTCAACTTAGTTTGTTCATAGCAGTCACATTCCCTTCTTGCTGTAGTACTAACTTCATAGAGGTGTCTGAATTCAGCAAGGCTGTTTATTTGATGTAATTAATGTTCCAGCATCATCCTTAAGCTGCCTTGCATTTTTCCCCAGTTGATCCTTCCTTGCTGCTCCTTCAGTTGTTCAGAGCTTCCTTGGAGGTTTTGCATGTTCTCATTCACTTGGTTCCATTGCTCCCTTTGGCTACTTTGAAATTGGTTGACATCTTCCCTCAATTGATGCAGATCTCCCTTCATTTGGTGCACGTCTCCTTGCAGCTGCTCCCAATTCATTCCTTCAGGAAATTGTTGGTATTGTTGGTATGATGGTGGTTGAAGCGCCAGAAATTGTGGTTACTCCTCTGCCTCCTCTTCCTCTTTTTGTTGTGGTGGTGGCACATGAGCGTGAGCTCTATGCTCTCTAGCCCTTTGAAGTGGATTGACGACCAACACCTTGGCCATCTTCTTGGCAGTTATAGGCTTATCTTGCTTCACCAACACCTCGTCAATCACCTTCTCAACTCCAGCGTCATCACATAGCTCTTGTATGATGCTGGTGAATGCCAATCTTGTGCTCTCGTTAGTGCTTTTTAGTATCTTGTTTATGTTGTTGGCAATCAACTCCCCAACATTCATGTCCTCTCCCTTCATTATACTGTATATAAGTACAGCCCTCTCCTTGGTCACCTCAGATGTGTTTGATGTAGGGATCAAAGATCTTCTCATAAAGTCTAACCACCCCTAGCTTGGGGCATAAGTCCCTTCTCCTCAGCTGGTTGGGTTTTCCATCTTTGTCATTGATCCACTGCACATTTAGTACACAAATTTCATTCAGGATTTCATCAAATCCTGGGTCTGGTTGCTTTATCCTCTCCTCATAACTTTGAGTGGAGTTGACCCTTTTCACCATCAGCACCCTTTCTATGTTAGAGGGACTATAGTCAATGGTTTTCCCCCTCACATAGCTAATATACCCATAAGTTTGCCCTGGCTGTGGCACGGCATTGGCATAAAACTCCCTTACCACTCCTTCCACCACTTTCTTTGGAGGGTTATAGAAGAGTGCCCAGCCCCTGTTGTTGACCTCAATGTTGATCTCAAGGTGTTCATTCCTTCCTAGTTGAAAGCCGGCCTCTGGGATGATCTCCCACTCACTCACCCAACCATAGAATTGGTTTTGGTTGAATGCTGAAAAAAATTTGTACTCATTGAAGTTTGAGCTTGAGGAACTTGAAGTTGGTTCTTTGGTCTTTCTTTTCTTTGAGGTTGATGATCTTGGTGGTGCCATTGGGTGGAGAGAGAGTGTGTGTGTTTGAGGGTTCTGAGATATTAATGGAGTGTTGCAAAGAAACACAAGCAAAACAAAGTTTTGCCCCAACACCAAACTTAGCACTTGATTGTCCCAATCAAGTAGAAAGATAAAGAAAAAGAAGAACGAGAGAAGAAGGAAAGGTCTCTGTAAGTTTGTTATGTGGAGGGAATAGGAGGGAATAGGGAGGGGATTTATAGGAGTGAAGGGTGTGGTTTGATGGTGGGAAAAGAAGGGAATTCAATGTTTTCCACTTGGGGAGTGGCGCCTAGCATGGGGAGAGGCACCAACCCTTATCCCACTGTGCTCTCTAAATATGTTGAGTTCCAAAGTGTAAGTACACTTTGACCTCCTTGTTATCTATCAAGTGGGCCCCATTCAATCTCCTGAAAAAAAAAAGAAACGAAAACCCCATTAGTAATGACAAAATGATCCTCCACATTCTTTTTCAATGCTAGTGAATGGAGTTGCAACTGATGGGTGTCCCTTGGGACACCAAACTTAATTCATTTGCATATCAATAAATTGGGTTCATCATTGGATTTTTAATGTGTTCATGGGGAAGAAATAATTCCAATCCTTTCACATTCTTTGCGTCTAATCTCCCCTTAGCACATTAAAATTCTCATTCAAGCCTCTACCAATGTATTAAATACTTCCAAATTGAGTGGTATTGGGCTTGCTGATTAATTCTCGTATGGTAATAGCCACACCAAACTTAATCTCTGGGCTTACTCCTTAAAAATTTAATTTATCTAAATGCTTGTAAGCCTAGATCAAGTTGGTGAGTGGCCACACCAAACTTAGCTTTTTAGCTAGTTTTTTTTTAGCCCAATCACTCATCATCATTAGTAAATGCTTTCATCCAGTTGCACTTCAGAAAATAGCACACAATTTACTCACAAAGCTATCTTAACTATCAAAACTGAAATTAACTTCCTAAGCTAATATTTACAATCTACTTCTAATAAAGCAACGAGTCAAAAGGATATAAAGTGTTGGGTTGCCTCCCAACCAGCGCTTCTTTATCGTCACTAGCTTGACGTTCTTCCTTTTCAGTTAAGGTGGTAGCTCAATCTTCTTTCATCCAGTGAGTCCCCTAGGTAATGCTCGAGTCTATGGCCATTTGAAGTGAAGGTTCTCTGTGTTTTATCCTCCATGAGCTCCACTTGACCATTGGGGTACACTTTGATGATGGTGAAGGGTCCAGACCATCTAGACATAAGCTTCTCGAGGAAGAATCTAAGTCTAGAATTGTACAATAACACCTTTTGTCCTTCAGTGAACTCCCTCTTTGCTATCTTTTGATCATGCCATCTTTTTGTGTTCTCTTTGTAGATCTTTGCATTTTCATATGCTTGGTTCCTAAATTCTTCTAGCTCATTGAGTTGCCTCAGCCTCTTTTCTGCAGCAGCTTGCTCATCAAAATTCAGTAATTTTAGAGCCCAAAAGGCTCTATGCTCCAGTTCAACTGGCAAGTGGCAAGCCTTGCCAAATACTAGTTGGTGTGGTGACATCCCAATGGGGGTCTTGAAGTCTGTCATGTAGGCCCATAAAGCATCGTCTAGCTTCTTAGACTAGTCCTTCCTTGAGCTTCCAATAGTTTTTTCGAGAATCCTTTTTAGCTCCCTGTTGGAAATCTCTGCTTGCCCGTTGGTCTACGAATGATTAGGGGTTGCCACCTTGTGTTTGACTCCATATCTGAGAAGGAGTGCTTCTAGTTGTTTATTGCAGAAATGTGTCCCTCCATCACTAATGAGTGCTCTGGGAACTCCGAACCTACTGAAAATGTTCTTTCTTAAGAAGCTCATTACAACCTTGTTATCATTTGTGGTGGTGGCAATAGCCTCCACCCACTTTGACACATAATCTACAGCCACAAGTATATAACTATTTGAGTAGGAGGATGGGAAAGGCCCCAAAAACTCAATCCCCCATACATCGAATAGTTCTAGCTCCATTATAAATCTCTGTGGCATCTCATTATTCTTGGGTAAATTGCCTGCCTTCTAGCATTCATCACACATTGACACCAAGTCCTTTGCATCCTTGAAAATGCTTGGCCAGTAGAATCCACATTGGAGCACATTGGCTGCTGTTCTTTCTCCACTAAAGTGGCCTCCATATGCAGATCCATGACATTGCCAAAGCACCTCTTGTCCTTCTCCATGGGATATACACCTCCTCAAGATCCCATCAGCACACTTTTTGAACAAGTATGGATCATTCCAAATATAGTTTTTGGCATCTTTGATGAGCTTTCTCTTCATATGTTTGTTGATGTTGGTTGGTAGTTCCCCAATGGCCTTGAAATTGGCTATGTCAGCAAACCAATGGGTCTCTTGTATCATCATCAATTGCTCATCCCGGAAGCTTTCATTCACTACAAGATGGTGTGCTCCTTCTTCCTCTTATAGGATCCTTGAGAGGTGGTCAGCAACTTTGTTCTCTGTTCCACTCCTATCTTTAATTTCGATGTCAAATTCTTGGAGTAGCAGGATCCATCTTATTAGCCTTGGCTTGGATTCTTGTTTTGTAAGCAAGTATTTGAGTGCTGCATGATCAGTGAATACAATTACTTTAGAACCAATGAGATATTATCTAAATTTATCAAAAGCAAAGACAATGGCAAGTAATTCCTTCTCTGTAGTGGTGTAGTTCCTTTGATTTTCATTAAGGACCTTGCTAGCATAATAAATGACATACACCAATTTATCCTTCCTCTATCCTAAAACAGTACCCACAGCAAAATCTGATACATCACACATCAACTCAAAGGGTAGATCCCAACATGGTGGTGCTATGATAGGTGCAGAGGAAAGTTTGTTCTTAAGCTCCTCAAAGGCTAACATGCATTCATATAAAAAACAAAAGGCACATTAGAGATAAGTAGGTTTCTCAATGGCTTGGCAACCTTAGAGAAGTCTCTAATAAACCTCCTATAAAAACTAGCGTGTCCCAAAAAGCTTCTGATTGCTTTGACATTGCAAGGTGGAGGTAACTTTTCAATCACCTCTACCTTTGCCCTGTCTACTTTTATGCCCTTCTTTAAGATTTTATGACCAAGGACCACTCTTTCTGTAACCATGAAATGGCATTTTTCCCAGTTTAAAACAAGGTTGGTCTCTTGGCATCTCTTTTGCACCAGGGCTAAGTGATGCAGGCAATCAGAATATGTTACCAAATACAGAGAAGTCATCCATAAACACCTCGATGAACCTCTCAATCATGTCCGAAAATATGGAGAGCATGCACCTTTGGAATGTTGCAGGTGCATTGCACAGTCCAAAGGGAATCCTCCTGTAAGAAAAAACACCATATGGACAAGTAAATGAAGTTTTCTCCTGGTCCTTTGGGTCTACAACTATTTGGTTGTAACCCGAATAACCGTCAAGAAAGCAGTAGTATTCATGTCCAGCCAGTCTCTCGAGTATTTGGTCCATGAATGGTAGGGGGAAGTGGTCCTTCCTGGTGGCTTCATTGAGCTTCCTGTAGTCGATGCACATGTGCCAACCGGTCACTGTTCTTGTTGGTATCAGCTCATTCTTCTTATTTGGTACAACAGTGATTCCTCCTTTCTTTGGAACTACTTGTACCGAGCTCACCCAAGGGTTGCCTGAGATGGGGTAGATCACCCCAGCTTGCCACAACTTCAACACTTCCTTCTGGACTACCTCATTCATGGTTGGATTCAACCTTCTTTGTTGTTGCCTTGAGGGCTTGGCACCCTCCTCAAGTAGGATCTTGTGCATACACTTTGAAGGACTGATCCCTTTTAGGTCTGTGAGTGTCCAGCCTATAGCATCCTTGTGTTGTTTTAGCACTTGGATGAGCTCCTCTTCTTACTCCTTGCTCAAGCTTGAGTTGATGATCACTGGGTAGGTGCTGTTGTCACCTAGATAGGCATATTTCAAGCTTGGAGGTAGGGTTTTTAGCTCTAGTTTCGGTGCCTCTTCTTCATTGTTGTCTTTGTGGTTTGTCATGATTGAACTTTCCATGGTTCCTTGTGGTGGTTCTTCACGTGGTGCTTGTTGCTCCAATTCTATACTTCCTTCATATTGCTCTTCTTCCAATACTCCTTGGACTATTTGTTCTATGGTGTCCACCATCATGCATTCTCCTATTGCTTCCTTGGGATAACTCATTGCCTTGAAGACATTGAAGACCATCTTTTCCTCATGTAATCTCAAGACTAGTTTTCCTTTTTGCACATCAATGATGGCTCCAGCAGTAGCTAGGAATTGCCTTCCTAGGATAATTGAAGTGTTTGCCTCTTCTTCCATATCCAGCACAACAAAGTTAGCTGGGAAGATGAATTCTCCCACCTTCACCAATATATCTTCCACCACTCCATGTGGAAACTTGAATGTTCTGTCAGCTAGTTAGAGTGCCATTCTTGTTGGTTTGGCTTCCTCAATTCTCATCCTTCTCATCATGTTCAAGGACATGAGATTGATGCTAGCTCCCAAGTCACACAAAGCCTTTTCAATAGTAATATCCCCTATGATGCAGGGGATTTGGAAACTCCCTGGGTCTTTCATTTTCTGGAGGAGTTTCTTTTGTATGGTGGCACTACATTCCTCAGTTAGGACTATAGTCTCCTTTTCACCCCAGTTTCTTTTTCTTATCATGAGCACCTTCAGGAACTTTGCGTAGAGGGGCATTTGCTCCAATGCTTCAGCAAATGGTATGTTGATTTGGAGCTTTTTGAAGATTTCCAAAAATCTGGAGAACTGGCTGTCCTTCTCATCCTTCCTTAGCCTTTGTGGGTATGGTGCCTTTGGTACATAAGGCTTCAAGATTGGCTTTGGTGAAGATGGGCTAGGGGCCTCTTCTTTCTTCCTATTTTCAGGCTTTTCTGTAGCTTCTTCTTCGTGGTTTTCCTGGTTTTAGGTGGCTTCTTCTATCACTTTTACACTTCTAAGTGTGATGGCCTTGCATTCCTCTCTTAGGTTGGCCATGGTGTCACTTGGAAATGTGTGTGTAGGCATTGGAATTTGCTTGGATAAGAACCCCAATTGTGCTTCCAGCTTTGAGATTACTACACCTTGGTTCTTCAAATTCGATCTGTATTCTTCTTGGTTGGCATCGATCTTCTTTTCAGCTTGAGCTTGCCTTTCCAAGAGGGTGGAAATGGCTCATGTGAGCTGTGATGATAGCTGTGCTATTGCAGCCTCTACTCTCTCAAAGTTACCCTTGATTTCACACGGTTGTGAGGTTGGGGTTAATGTGTCTTGATGGTAGTGTGTTTGCTGGTTGGAAGGATATGATGTGTGAGGTGGATTGTGGTAAGGTTTATTGTTATTTGACTGATGGTTGGAGTTGTAATTCTGGTATTGATTGGCTTGGTATGGTTTGTTGTGCTCTTGGTAGTGATTTTGTTGCTTTCCCCACCCAAAATTTGGGTGGTTCTTTCATCCTGGATTATATATCTTAGAGTTAGGGTCATATGGTGGTCGAGAGGGGTTATGCACATAGTTTGCTTGCTCACATTCAACTTCTGGTTCATTTTCTTCTTCGAGTGGTGCTTGAGCTTGGACAACTGCAACTTGATTGTTTTCTATTTTCTTGGTTAAGGCTGTCAATTATGCTACAATTGCCTTATTTTGTGCCAATAGGGCATCCATAGAATTGAGTTCCAGCACTCCCTTCTTTTGGCTTCTTTTTGAAGCATAGAAGTAGTCATTCTCAACTAGAGTTTCAATGACATCTATGACTTCCTCAATGGTCTTCTTCTTGTTGAGTGAACCCCCTGAAGAGTGGTCCACAGCCTTCTTCGATTCATAAGTTAATCCTTCATAGAAAATGTGGAGTTGCACCAACTCATTAAACATATCTGGTGGGCATTTCTGATGCGCGTGCATCATTGCCTACTTTTAGTAGTCATTTCAGTAGATTTCTGTTTAGTTTTCATACAAATATTGTCAATATATGAGTAATAGTATGAAAAATCTCTGCATGAAACAAAATCTCAAGCATAGGTGAATTTTAGCTAATATACAGGGTAAATATGATAAAATAGATCACACTAAGTGAAGTTTTGATTTTGAGTATTATTAGCACACTTAGTATATAAAGATCATCTTGTATGTTACCTTGATGCACTTTGTTTGTTTGATTTCAGGCCAAAAGAAGTAGAGAAGAGCCACGTTAGTGGCTACGTTAGTGCCACTAACGTGGGCACCAACGTGGAAGGAAGGAAAGTTGGAACATTAGTGGGAACGTTAATGGCATCAACTTTGAAGAAGGAGCAGTGTTAGTGGCAAAAGTGAGTGCCAATAACGCTACCGAAGGTGTAAGAAGACCCACATTAGTTACATTAACGTGGGAACTAACGTGGAAGGAAAGGGAAAAGCCAACGTTAGTGGAAAAAGTGAGTGCCACTAACGTTTGCGAAGCAAAAAGACCCATGTTAATGGCCACGTTAACTACATTAACGTGGAAGTTAACGTGGAAGGAAAGGGAGAAGCCAACGTTAGTGGAAAAAGTGAGTGCCACTAACGTTTGCGAAGCAAAAAGAGCCACGTTAATAGCCACGTTAACTACATTAACGTGGAAGTTAACGTGGAAGGAAAGAGAGATGCCAACGTTAGTGGAACGTTTGCGAAGCAAAAAGACCCACGTTAATGGCCATGTTAACTACGTTAACGTGGAAGTTAACGTAGGTAAAAATCTCACCTGGCAGCCTGACCATGCCTTCTTCAAACAAGAATAACTTGAGCCACGAAAACTCCAAATGTGGTGATTCCAAAGGCATTGGAAAGTAGGACTCCAGAGATTTCCAAGTATATATGGCACTACATGGTGGACACTAAATTTGAGGGAGAAAACCTGCCCCGAAAGTGCAACGATGAACATGGTATCAACCTGTAGTAAGGCCAGCTGACCTCTCCACCTTCCAAGAAGCGTAACTCGCGTTGTAGAGCACCAAATGATGCTCTTTCAAAAGCGTTGGAAAGTAGACATCCATAGCTTTCCAACAATATATAATAGTATGGGGTGGACATTAAGTTTGAACTCCAGAACCTGGCAATAATGAAGACCTGATCGCTAGCGTTATTGTGACTCACTTTTTCCAGTAACGCTAGCGACTATGCTAGCGACCATATCCACTTCAAAGGAGCATAACTTGAGTTATAAAGATCCAATTGAGGTGATTTCAGTTGCATTATAAATCTGACATTCAGTGCTTTTCAAAGATATATAATAGTCTATAGTGGGCATGAAATTGGAGCACAAATAAGAGGCATCTTTTAAGCCCCAAAAACACCAATTGGTAACAAGTGCAACGTTAGCCACAATAACTTTGGCACTAACGCCACACTTGTAGCATTAGTGTGGCTAATGGCAGCATTAACGCTAAGCACTCGGACCTCAACTTGATTCACTTCTCTCTCAAGTCCACTTCAAAGCTCAAGCAAGCAAGCCCATAATTGTCAACCAATCAAGGCCACAAGAAGCATCTAGAATAGGAATTTTCATTTAATTGTAATTTGCTTTTAATTTCATTTTTTGTAATTTAGGAGAGCCTATATAAAGGCCTTAGTCTTTACATTCAGAATATTTAGAAACGGAGAATTGAAGGAAGGGGGAGAGAGTGAAGACCAATTCGAACTTCTGTGAATTGGCACGCTCCAAGGGGAGTGGGTCTTTGGACCCCTCCCCTCAACCACATTTCTTCCTTTTCTCTTCTTTTCTTCCTTAGGAGTAGTTTCTTTTCTTTGTACCTTCCATTTATGAATTTTGAAGTTTCAACTTCAGTTTAATCTTCATCTTTATTTTTCTGCACTTTCTTTCTTTTCTATTTTGGGTAGAGCAATGATCAACTAACTCTTTTCATTGGGTTAGAGAGCTCTATTGTGATTCAATGGATCAATTGTAGTTCTTATTCTTCTTCTTCTTTCTTTTCTCTTGATTTTACTAGAGAGCTTTCGATCTTCATCCAATTGGGTAATTGTCTTGGAAGAGAAATTGCTCATACTTGGATTTCCTAAGAACCTTGGAAGAGGAATGAGGAAATCATGCTAGAAATGCTCTCTCACATTGGATTAGGTTGGGGGTTGGATGGATATTGTGACATTTAATCCTACCAATACTTTGATCTATGAATGTGTGTGGTATAATCAGTGACCACACTTCATCTCTTCCCATAAGCAATTAAATCAATGAATTGGGCAATTGTTCAAGCTTAGAGAGATTGGATTGCCAAGAAATTGGGATCTAATCACTTAAGATTGCCAAGGAGATCAATGAATGCATTAATTGAGGAAGAGATGAGAATGAACTTGATCCAGAGGATTGCAATATCTCTTGATCCCAATGTTCATTTTATTTTTAGTTCTTACATTTACTTTTCTTGCCATTTTACTTTTCTGCACTTTATTACTTTCTTCACTTTTATGCCATTTACCTTTTCTTGTTACTTATCACTCCAATATGATTCGTCTAACTAGGATAATCAATTAACCATTGATTGCTTAATCCGTTAATCTCTGTGGGATTCGGCCTCACTCTTTTGTGAGTTATTACTTGACGACAATTCGGTATACTTGCCGAAGGAAATTTGTTGAGAGACAAGTTTTCATGCATCAATTTCCTTGTTAGATCTTTGAACCTCTCCCAGGCCTCATAGAGTATTTCATCATCTAGCTGTCTGAAGGTTTGCACCTCAGCTCTTAGCCTGTTGATCCTTTGTGGAGGGTAAAATCTCGCTAGAAACTTATTCACAATATCCTATGTGCTTCGGTTGGCAGACTTTGTATGTCTAGACATACTTTGTTGAATCTTTCCATGTAGCTGAAAAGACTTTCCCGATCTCCTTGCTTGATCCCTAATAAGCTTGGGGCGTGCTTGGCTTTGTCCTTCTGGATAGAGAATCTAGCAAGGAACTTCCCCGCTAAGTCGTCAAAGCTTGAGATGGATCTCGGGGGTAGGTTGTCGAACCACTTGATTGCTGTTTTAGTTAAGTTAGTTGGGAAGGCTTTGCACCAGATTACGTCCGAGACATCGGTGAGATACATTTTGCTTCTGAAATTACTGAGATGATGGCTTGGATCTGATGTACCGTCGTACGGGGTCATGTCCGGGGCTTTGAAGTCTTTTGAAACTTTGGCTTTCATAATTTCTTTGGTGAACGGGTCTTGATCCTTGTGAGGATTATCCTCGTGATTGGATCGAGTAGTCTGTTTTAGATCTTCTTCAAGTTGTAATAGTTTGTCTTCCAGCTCTTTGTGTCACCTAGTTTCCCTTATGAGGTCTTTCTTGGCTTTTTGTTGATACTTGGCCTCTTTTTCCAGTTGTTTGAGACGTTCTTGTTGAGCCTGAAGTGCTTTAGGATTTCTGCATTTGGTGGGCTCTTATCCTTGTTTTGTTGAGGAATATCCTTTGGTGTGACATTCGCACTCTTGTGCGGCGTCCTGTCCTCTAGATCAGAGTCGTGGTTGTTGTTAAGGTCGTCTGCCATGATGATGGGATGACTTCCAGGTTCCCCGGCAACGGCACCAATGTTCTGAGGGTTACCTGAAACTGTAGGTCGATCTCGAATGAGATCTTTTGTATGGGTCGAAGCTGATGTGTCCGACTTGATGGACTTGGTGATGGTGCTGATCCTTCATCACCGGAGGGTGGTGGTACCTGCAAGGGACTCCGATGCTTAAGCTAGCAAGGGTATTAAGTAGGTTTTTAGTAGAATCAGAGTATGAGTTATACCTGGGTGCTCCAGTGTATTTATAATAGCGTGGAGTGACCTTTTTGGAGATAAGATAGTTATCTTATCTTATCTTTGAGTGAAGTTATCTTATCTTTAAGGGAACCGCCTTTATTTCTCTAGGCTTCGGGCTGCCTTTAGATTTGGGTCGTGTTCCTCTTTCTTGGGCCTTCTTGGGCCTCTGTAGAGATTTGGCCGACCTCTTTTCATAAAGAGGTCGGGTAGTCCTGATCTGAACAGGTCGGTCAATTTGTCGTTGATCCGCTCGAGTCATACAGCTCGACTAAGGGCATGAACATATTTATTATTTGATCTTGAGAATTCATTGTTGGTCTAGACTATACCTTCAACAATGAAATTCTACTTTTGTGAAAATCTAGATCGACGATAAATTCTTGTCATCAAATTTGGTGCCGTTGCCGGGTAGTCGCAATGGTGTATGTTTTTTGCTATTGTATATATGTTAATATGTAAATAGCTTGCTCTTTGGTTCTCTTTTGTTTTTATTGATGGTTAGAATTGGGATGCTGGAGGACATTGGAGATTCTAGCATTGGTGGGGAAGTCAATCACAAGCCACCATAGCATGGGCTCTCCCAATTGTCTAACTTAAAGACATTAAATAAAAGTGTTTGGTAACATTGTTTCTACTCTTCTCTTTTTGTATATATTTTGGTTTATTGCATGTTTGTTTGATTGGTTAGCTTAGAATTAGTTTTAATTTTGATGTTTGTAAGTTAATCTTGGTTTGGATCATGAATTAATGGGTTCTTGCATGTTTTGGTGTTGAGTTTTGATTGAGCTAAGGCTTGGTACCATAGATTTGGAAAAAAAATTTGAAAAACAGGGCATCTATGCGTACGCACCCACCTGTGCGTGCGCACAACTTCTACTTTCTGCTTTCTGTGTGTGCGTACCAACCTGTGTGTTCGCGGTGCTGGCACAGCCTGTGCGAATGAACCCTTATCCTTTTTGCTTATATGCACGCGCACAGACCTGTGCGCACGCACAAACTTTGGAACCCCCTCAGCTCGCAGCACACGCACCCCTTATGCGTGGGAACACCCCCTCATATCCCTTCTGTGTGTGCGCACAAGACCTTGTGCGTTCGCACAGGTCGCGATGCCCTTTCTACTCGGAGCGCCCGCACGCTGTTGTTTGCTTGCTCAACCGCATTTTTCACCTAGTGTTCGTATGCACACATGCTTGTGCGTACGTACGCCCCTGTTTCCCCACCACTACACTTCTTTTCTTCTCTTCTCTCTACTTCTTCACTTCTTCTCTCTTCCTCCCCTTGCTTCTCTTGCTTTTGCCCTCTTCTCTGCATGCTTTACTTTATTTTCTTTGCATTTCACTTTTATTTTAGTAATCATGTTAGTTTTTGTTTAGTTGTTTATGAATTGAATAAGTTGCAAGTGTTTGGTTGATGAGTGTTGGGTTGCTTCTTGCTTGACTTTTGGTTTAATTGTTGATGAATATGTGCATTAAGTATTGAGCCTTTATTAGATTGCCTAATTGAATTGTGAGTTTGATGCATGTGTTGCCGCGACCATATGTGTTAGACTATATCATTATTTGGCAACTTAGTTATGAATTGTGCACTTCCACTATAGTGAATTGAGTTAAACTACTTAGTCATCATGGTTCTTAAAGTGAATATAATCACATAACAAGGTATTTGTTCCTTGTTAATGTCTTGCATTTTTTTAGTCGACTTGACTTGATTCTTATCAAGACTTGTCACTTTTTGTAATAAGAACCTTATACATGTGATTATTTCATTATTCCTAAGGATGAATAAGTAGTCTGTTTTCTATTAATTTTGCGCTTTCACTTGAACAATTTCAATATCCAATATCTCAAATACTCAATTCACTTTTGTGGTCACCTAGGTTTGCTTGTGCCTTAAGTCTGGCTTATTCTTTACTTGCAACCTAGACCACTTAGTTGAGGAACATGTTATTTCTTTTGCTTTTGTGGTTACGTTCTACCCGGTTAATGTGTTGTGTTCTTAACCGTGCACACTTGGAATACACACATGGCTCATCTTTTCATCATACCACACTACTATGCAAAATTCCTCAATTAGATGCTTATTTGCCTACCCGTTTTACCCTTTTGTGCTACTTGCCCTATGATTTTTTATTATACTTTATCCATTCTTTTTGAGGATGAGGCTTGGAGGCAAGGAGCCGGGAGAAGAGGAGGACACCGAGGAGGGAGATGCCAAGCATGCATTGGACTTGGCAATTTCCATACAACCCGAGCCCCTGTATCCGCCAACCGAAGGTGGAGCTTGTGAGAGACATTCTCTCCGGATTGTGTTCGTGCACGGACGACCATGCAACGCTTAAGTGTGGGAGAGGATTCGTCATTTTAGGGCGTAAACTTTCTTTTCCCAACACTTTGCACTTTATTTTTTGTTTTCTTTTATTATGTTTCTTGTAGATATTTGGAGTGATTTTGATTGTTGCATTGCATTTTCTTCATAGTTTATAACTATTGCATACTGCATCTTTTGCATTGTATAGATTTTATAGATAGAAGTTGTAATTGGATGATATGAGTAGTATAGCACCTAGTTCAATTTTGTCCTAATTGTTCATGTTACTTTTTTCTTGTTGAAAATTAGGAAAAGAACTAAGAAATTTTAAAAAATTTGCATCTATCACACCATACATACATATAGGAATAAATTTTGGTGAAAAACAACAAGAATTTTCAAGAATTTTGTTTCAAGGGCATGCATATTGAATTGATTTGAAAATTATTTTCAAACTTACATGAATGATTTTTCATGGAACATAAAAGAGTAAAGAACAAATACCTTGTGAATTTTTTAGCTTGAATGAGTGGCTACACCTCTTAATCACTAATTTTGTTCATTGTGTTATATCTCCTTCTATGATTGTGATCTTGGTTATGCTTGGTTCTTTATTTCCGATGTTTGATGTTTTGAATGCATTTAGTATAATTGAGGCCATTTTCGAATTAATCTCACTCACCCATATGGACCTACCCTTGCATCTACCTTTGTTAACCCCTTTTGAGCTTTTTAATCCCCTTTGTTCTAATTGTTAGCACATCACAACCCTAAGTGGAAAACCATGAATTACCTTGAATTGTATCTTTGATTAGCTTAGGTTGAAGAATGTGTGTAATTTAAGTGTGGGAGAAATTTTGGAAAATATTGGTAGAGAAAATTTTGTTTTGGGTAATTGTTGAAAATTTTTTTTTTTTGAAAAATGGGTGCACATTCATGTTTCAATTTGCCTTAACCATATGAATTTGTCACAAAAATATGAGAAAATGAATGAAATAAAAGAAAAAAAAAATTATAGTAATAAAATGGGACAAAAGTTATCCCAAAGAAAAAGAAAGAAAAAAAATGAAATGAATGAAAAATGATGAATAAGAAATGCATATGTGTTTTGAGTTGAAACTAAGGCATGAATGTGTGTGAAAAGAAGTAATAGGTGGCTAGAATGCATTTTTATAGGTTGATTGATATAGGTTGAGTTGGATATTTAAGCTAATAAAAGATTCAATCCCTTAGTCCACTTAGCCATATACTCATCCTACCCTAACCCCAACCCCATTACAACCTCATAAAGACCTCATGATACTTGCATTCATACATCACATATTTGTTGATTGCTAGATGAAAAGCAAAATCCTTGAAAGCAAGATTAGAGGAGACTTGAGTGAATTGACCATAAACACCGAGCGTTGAGAGTGTATACACACCTAGTAAGGGTTCAACTACTCATTTCTATGTCTCAATATCTCTTATCATGCATTCTTGCAAGTTGCTTCTTTTTGATGGATGAATTAATTCTTTAGATTTTGATTGCATTGGATTGCTTAGCCCTACATGTTTATATACTTGCTTGGGAATTTGATTGTTTGTTTTCACCAATTCAATAGGATACTATAGTATATATAGGTATATATAGTATATACATACTTGCATGCATATAGATAGTTGCATTCAATAAATTGTATACCTTTTCATTCATTTCCTTTGGTTGGTTTAGCATGAGGACATGCTATTGTTTAAGTGTGGGGGAATTGATGAATCTATATTTTATGATATATTTTGGTTTGATTTGAGTGGATTTCATCACATAAACCCACATTTATTCATCTAAATAGCATAGTTCTGTAATTCTCCCTAGATTTGTGCATAATTGTGAAAACATGCTTTTTAGGCCTTAAAATAGCTAAAATTAATTCACTTTAATTCTATTTGGTGCCTTGATATATTTGTTGAGTGATTTCAGGTTTCCGAGGCAAGTATGGGATGGAAGAAGTGAAGAGAAAAGCATGCAAAAGGGAGAAATCATGAAGAAAATGAAGTTTGGAAGCTGCTGCAAAGGTGCGTACGCAAAGTGATGCATGCGTACGCACAAGGTGACCTCGTGCAAGGATGCGTACGCACGATGGGAATTTTGTACAACCGTGCGTACGCACAGTGGGTCGTGCGTACGCACGCGTGAGGTCATTAATGCAAATTGTTAGGGCGAATTCTAAGCCTCTAAAACCCAGTCCAACTCATTTTCTGAAGCTATTTAAGGCCAAAGTGAAGAGGAATGAAGGGGGAGCAATTAGGTTTAGCTTTTACATGTTTTTCTCTTAGTTTCTAGAGAGAGAAGCTCCCCCCTCTCTCTAGAATTAGGGTTTTTAGCTTAGTTTCCTTCTAATTTCAGCACTTTAATTCTTGTTTTAGTGTAGTTTCATTTATGTTTCTATGATTTCTTGTCTTTATCTTCTTCATCTCTTTTGTTATGTTCTCTTTTATGTCAATTTTCATGTTATGAACACTTTTTGTCATTTATTGCTTTCTCTAGTTGTTATTGTTACTTTCTTGCTTTGGTAGTTTTTGAATTTATTTTATTGCAATTTAATATTATTTTATTTTTATGCACACCAAGTGTTTGATAAAATGCTTGGCTTAGTTTTTACATAGTTTTTCTTCACTCTTGGCTTGAAATTGTTGACTTTGGTGAACCTTGAGTCATTGATGTCCATTCTTGTTTGATACATTAGAGTAGTTAGTTGATTTGGTCTCCCTTGACTCTATGCATCCCCTTAGTGTTGACATAGGACTTAGGGATTGAAATTAACTATACCTATTTGACTTGTCTTCGATGTAAGGTTGACTAAGTAGGATTAACTCTTCATAATCATCATGTGTTTGTGGTCAACGACTAGGATAGGTAACCATAGCTCTCAATTACTTGCCAAGAGGTTTCTTGCACTTTAATTTTACTTGCTTTGACTTTTATTGCTTTTGACTTTTAATTTCTTGCATGTTAAGTTTTCACACTCTTGGTTGAGAAAATGGGTGTTTTGGTGGAATTGAGTTGTGGATATCTATTCTGCACTGTGTGAGAATAGTTAATTGGTTTGGTTTCTGTTCATACCCTGACCGGGCTCCTCCAAACTCGGTCAGTTTATAAAAGGTCCGACCTCGCCCTATGGCTCACGCCTAAAGGTCGGACCTCGGACGAATAAAGCAAGGGAAGGCCCATCAAAAGGAACGCAGCCCAAACCTAAAGGCCGAAAAGGCCTAGCAAAGGCGGTTCCACAAAGATAGGGATAAAACTCCCGAAAGATAAGATAAGATAAGAATATCTTATCCAGGGAAGATCACGGCAAAACTACTATAAATACACTGGAGCACCCAGGTATGGCATTCATTCCACATTCTACACATATCTGCTTGGACCCATGCTAACTTAAGCATCGGAGTGTCATTGCAGGTACAACCACCAACCACTCCGCATATCAAAGCTCGGGTCCCTAAACCCCCACCTCGGGCCTCTCCAGACGACCGAGCTACACGTTTCAGGTAACCCTCGGAACATTGGCGCCGTTGCCGGGGACCTGGAAGTCATCCCTCTATCATGGCGGACGACCCTCTCAACAATGACCACGCTGCATCTGAACAAGAGGACGAAATTGACACCGGAGAACGACCGGACAGCCCTCTATCACAACGCACTCCAGGAGGAAACAAACAGAATCGCCCAAAGACATCACTCCCAAACAAAGATCCACAAAGTTCCGAAAAGAGAGAACTCGGAGATTCTAGAAACAGTCCGGGCACAACAAGACCGACTGAAACAACTCGAAGAGGTCATAAAGAAGCAGAAAGAAACTGAACAAGATCTGAGAAGGGAGACCCGAAAGCGCAGAGAATTAGAAGAAAAACTGCGGAAAATAGAGGCCAACCTGAAAGACCGAACAAAACGCGGCACCACCCCCGAAGGCAACCATGATCCCTTCACGCGAGAGATCATGAAGGAGAAGGTACCGCGAAACTTCAAACCACCCGATATGGATCTCTACGACGGCACCACCGATCCAAGTCACCACCTCAGCAACTTCAGAAGCAGAATGTACCTAGTCGACGCCTCCGACGCGATTCGGTGCAAAGCCTTCCCCACCACTCTCACCAAGTCAGCCATGAAGTGGTTCGACAACCTGCCACCCAGATCAATCACCAGCTTCGAAGACCTAACCAAAAAATTCCTAACAAGGTTCTCTATTCAAAAGGACAAGACAAAACATGCCCCCAGTCTACTCGGGATCAAGCAAGGTAACCAAGAACTCTCCGAGAATACATGGAGCGATTCAACAAAGCCTGCCTGGACATACAACACTTGCCCACTGAAGCAGCCATCATGGGACTAGCAAACGGCCTAAAAGAGGGACCGTTTAGCCAATCCCTATCCAAACGATACCCGACCTCCCTATACAGGTGCAGGAGCGGGCAGAAAAATATATCAACATGGAGGAAACCTCCCAGCTAAGAGACTCTTCTAGGAAGGAATCAACCTACCCACTCCGAGATCGGGATCGGGAACAGAAGAAAAAGAAGACCCCAACTCGGACAAGCCACAGAAGTACCACAACTACACCCCCCTCCGGTCTCCCTGGTAGACGTCTACAGAGAAGTATGCCACACCGAAAAGATCCCACCGCCCCGACCGCTAAAACACAAGAGAGCGGGAAAAGATCGGTCCGAATACTGTGAATCACAAGCTCTACGGTCATTCTACTAACGACTGCTATGACCTAAAAAATGTTATAGAAAAGCTGGCCAGAAGGAAAACTCGACAGATACATAGCAGAGAAAGGAGAAGAGACCAGGAAGAGAGCGGGGAGATAATGAAGGTCGGGCCGAACAAACCCCGCGAACCCCTGAAAGACACGTTCACATGATAAATGGAGGTTTCGCAGCGGAGGAACATCCAGATCCTCGCGAAAAAGACACCTCAAAGAAGTCTATCATGTCCGAGAAGACAGTCCCCTGCCCGAGTTACCTACTATCTCATTTACCCGAGAAGATGCTCAAGGGATAATTCCCGGGCACGACGATCCAATGGTAGTCACCATTATCCTAGCAAACGCCAACTTACATCGAACCCTGATTGACCAGGGAAGCTCAGCAGATATCCTGTTCAAAACGGCATTCGACAAGCTCGGACTTGAAGAAAGAGAACTAAAGGCCTATCCCACCGACCTATTTGGGCTAGGGGATACCCCGATCCATCCCTTAGGATATCCCACTACACACCACCTTTGGAAGAGGCGAGCAATCTAAAACATTAAGCATCGACTACATTATAGTCGACGTCACTTCGGCATACAATGCCCTCATCGGGCGACCAACCCTAAACAGACTGGCAGCTATAGTCTCGACCCCACACCTCTGTATGAAGTTCCCTACCGCAAAAGGAATCGCTACCCTAAAAGGCGACCAAAAACTAGCGCGGCAATGCTACACGAAAGCCTGAGCCTAAAAGGGAAGGAGGTCAACACGATAGAACTCGGACGAGTTCAGTCCCGAGAAGATCTTCGACCACAACCAGAGGGAGAGACCGAAAAAGTCCAGATTGGGAACACACCTGAAAAAATAACAAACATAGGAGCGAACCTCAAAACGGGCCTAAAAGAGGAACTCATAACCCTCTTAAAGGAGAATTCCGACCTCTTCGCCTGGAAAGCCTCCGACATGCCAGGCATAAGCCCCGACCTGATGTGCCATAAGCTATCAGTTTACCCGGGATCCCGACCTGTCCAACAAAGACGCCGGAAGCTCGGACCCGAGCGCATGCAAGCAATAGAAGAACAAGTACAAGCACTAATAGATGCAGGGTTCATTAGGGAAGTAAAATACCCCCTATGGCTCGCAAACGTGGTCCTGGTAAAAAAGCCCAACGGAAAATGGAGGATGTGCGTCGATTACACAGACCTCAACAAAGCCTGCCCCAAAGACCCATATCCACTACCAAACATCGACGCCTTAGTAGACGCAGCCTCAGGCTACAGATATCTCTCCTTCATGGACGCATACTCGGGATCAATCAAATCCCAATGTACGGACCCGACCAAGAAAAGACCTCGTTCATAACCCAAGGGCAAACTACTGCTACGTAGTAATGCCCTTCGGGCTGAAGAACGCAGGGGCAACCTACCAGAGGCTAATGAACAAAGTGTTCTCAGAGCACATCAGACTACAGCTAGAAGTGTATGTCGACGACATGCTGGTAAAGACACAAGAAGACAGAAACTTGCTGACCGACCTCACCAGCGTCTTCGGCACCCTCAGAAAACACAACATGAGACTTAACCCGACAAAGTGCACCTTCGCTGCAGAAGCCGGAAAGTTCTTAGGCTTCATGCTGACTCAAAGAGGCATCGAAGCGAACCCGGACAAATGCCAAGCGATACTCAATATGAAGAGCCCGACGTGTGTCAAAGAAGTACAACAACTGAATGGAAGGCTAGCCGCCCTATCAAGATTCTTGGCAGGATCAGCAATAAAGTCACTACCTCTCTACTCACTCCTAAAGAAAGGGAAACCCTTCTCATGGACCCCGGAGTGCGAAAAAGCCTTTCAAGAATTCAAGGAATTCCTCGGGCAGCCACCAATCCTAACCCGACCTTTAAAAGGAGAAGAACTCGTACTATACCTCTCGGTTGGACATCGAGCAGTCGCTTCAGCGTTAATACGAGAAAATGACCAAGGACAACATCCCATATACTTCGTAAGCAAGGCACTACAAGGGGCCGAATTAAACTATCAGAAGATAGAAAATTCGCCTACGCCCTAGTGTTCACAGCTCGGAGGCTCCGTCCCTACTTTCAAGCCCACACCATCAAAGTCCGGACAAACCAACCCATGAGACACATCCTCCAAAAAACAGACCTGGCAGGACGAATACTGCAATGGGCGGTGGAACTGTCCGAATTCGACCTCCACTATGAAACCCGGACTGCCATAAAATCTCAGTATCTAGCCGACTTCATCGCAGAATACACTGAGACCCCTGGAACCCCACTCTCATGGAACCTGTATGTCGACGGGTCCTCAAACAAAACTGGAAGCGGAGCCGGGGTTATACTCGAAAGCAACCAAGGAACGCGGATAGAACTATCCCTAAAATTCGAGTTCCAAGCTTCGAACAACCAAGCCGAATACGAGGCCCTACTAGCAGGTCTAAAGCTGGCCGAAGAGGTCGGAGCCCAGAAAATCACGATCTTCAGCGACTCCCAGGTCGTCACATCACAAGTAAATGGAAGCTACCAGGCCAAAGACCCCACCATGAAAAAATACCTGGACCAAACGCAGGCACAACTGCGCCACTTTTCAGAGATACAGATTCAGCACATACCTCGGGAACAAAACGCCCGGGCAGACGCCCTCTCAAAGCTCGCCAGCACCAAGCCCGGAGGCAACAACAGAAGTCTCCTCCAGGAAACCTTACAATCCCCCTTCGTGTTAAGAGAGGAAGAAACGCTAAATATATCCAACCAACAACAAGGATGGATGACCCCCATACTCAACTACCTAACTCGGAACGGAGAAGGCTTGGATCTCCCAACATTTTCTTCGTGTCCAAGTGAGGTGCCCGACCCCATAAACTGCTTACCACACCCACAAAAGCCTGCTCCACCTCATCTAGACTCTCAAAGGTATACCTAGTAGACACTACATTCTCCTGCAACAAAGAGGAAAAGAGGCTCCCACTCTCATCTAGAAGAAAGGTCGGACGTCTCCAGTAGCCGACCTTGAAATAAAAGTTCTTAAATCATGAAAGGACTCATCATACAGGGTACAAAACTTCCTTCCCTGGTTAGCCCTAAAAGAGACCCAAGATACCTTCCTCACCCGACCCCGGCTTCGTCAACACAAACAAGTAGGAAAAAAAGAGAAATAGAGGGAGCGACGCCCAAAAACTGACACAAAAGTTGAAACAGCTTTAAAAACGCCCAAGAATTCGGATGGAGCTGCGTAGGGGCAAGGTTACAAGACCATAACACTCTCTATTTTCACATGCTACAGTGCCTACGAAACCTAGCTAAATACTCAGAATCTACCACAGAAGGGACTCTTAGAGGAAGAGGGTCTACCCAACCAAGACCACTTGGAATCTTGGTCGACATCGCTGAAGAACCTTTCGAGACATAAAAAATTCTTACCTACAAAGAAGAATACAACAGCAAGCAAAAATCACATAAAGAAGACAGCAAAAAAAAACCCATTCAGCAAAACCCGAAACAAAAATGCCAGAAAACGAAGGCGAAGAGCTCCGAAGCAAGGAGAACGAAACGGCGGCGCAGAGGAAACCCCGGAAAGACACACGGAAAGATTCGGGGAAGAAGAACAAAGAGAGAGAAGAAGCGGTGCTCGAAAAAGGAGATGGCAAAACTTAGAAAAACAGGAAGGGAGCAGAATAAACGAAGAAAAAAGGAAGGGAGCAAATAAATAATGCCTTCACAGAGCACGAACGGAAATCAAGGAGAAACGGTAAAATGCAATAAATGCAGGAACGGCCATTTTTGAAATTTGAAAAACTACTATGCCCGAGCTCGACCTCCCAAAAAGGACGAACTCGGGCAGGGGCACTGTTCATACCCTGACCGGGCTCCTCCAAACTCGGTCAGTTTATAAAAGGTCCGACCTCGCCCTATGGCTCACGCCTAAAGGTCGGACCTCGGACGAATAAAGCAAGGGAAGGCCCATCAAAAGGAACGCAGCCCAAACCTAAAGGCCGAAAAGGCCTAGCAAAGGCGGTTCCACAAAGATAGGGATAAAACTCCCGAAAGATAAGATAAGATAAGAATATCTTATCCAGGGAAGATCACGGCAAAACTACTATAAATACACTGGAGCACCCAGGTATGGCATTCATTCCACATTCTGCACATATCTGCTTGGACCCATGCTAACTTAAGCATCGGAGTGTCATTGCAGGTACAACCACCAACCACTCCGCATATCAAAGCTCGGGTCCCTGAACCCCCACCTCGGGCCTCTCCAGACGACCGAGCTACACGTTTCAGGTAACCCTCGGAACAGTTTCCTTTGACGCTAGTCTTTCACTAAGTAATTAGTGAGTTGACTAGGACTTATGGATTGAGATCAATTACACTCTTTTGACTAATTCTCAAGGAGGATTGACTAGTTTGGATTGATTCCACATAATTACCATGTTTGTGGTCCACAACTGGGATAGGAATCCCTAATTACCCAATTCTTGCTAAGAGTCCTTTTTAGAATTTAATTTCCATTTTCATTGCTTTTATTTGCTTTGAGTTTTTGCTTTCTTGCATGCTAAGTTACTTCATTGCTATTTACATTTCTTGCTCTCTTGCTTGCATTCACAATCCCCATGCTCTCTCATAGCCAATGATAGACACTTAATTGCATCTCCTAGAGAGAACGACCCGGGATTTAAAACTCCCATTAATTTTGTATTAAATTTATTATTTGATCTTGAGAATTCATTGTTGGTCTAGACTATACTTTCAATAATGAAATCCTACTTTTGTGAAAATCTAGATCGACGATAAATTCTTGTCATCAAATTTGGCGTCGTTGCTGAGGAGTCGCAATGGTGTATGTTTTTGGCTATTGTATATATATTAATATGTAAATAGCTTGCTCTTTGGTTCTCTTTTATTTTTATTAATGGTTAGAATTGTCGGAGGACATTGGACATTCTAGCATTGGTGGGGAAGTCAATCTCAAGCCACCATAGCATGGGCTCTCCCAATTTTCTAACTTAAAGACATTAAATAAAAGTGTTTGGTAACATTGTTCCTACTCTTCTCTTTTTGTATATATTTTGGTTTATTGCAAGTTTGTTTGATTGGTGATGACAAGTCATCATATACCCATTTTTCAAGCTAATTTCACTTGTTTTGTTAACATTTATGCACTTTCTTGCATCCTAAGTAAGTGATTTGGAGTGAAAATGCATAACTTCTCTAAATCAAGCAACCACCATGAAATTAATGTTAAATCATGAGGTTTAAGCTAATTTTAATTGAATTTTAATTGATTTATAAGCCTCTTGAATTTAGTGATACTTGGAGTGGTTGTTTTGGTTTATTGTAGGTGAAGAAAAGAAAAGAAAAGGAAAAGCGTGGCCTAAGAAGTGTAGCCCAAGGAAAGGAAAGTGTGGTCAAAGCAAGAGGAAGTGTGCCGCATGCAAAGGGGAGGCAAACATTGCCCTCCACAAGGGCACACTGCCCTCTAGGAGGGCAACATAAGAGAACCAAGAAGAGAAGGCAACTCTGCCCTGCCCACTTCAAGGGCAGAGCACAATTTTGTGCCTTGGAACCAAGAGGAATAAAATGTTGCCCTGCCCTCCACAAGGGCAGTATCGGGCTCTCCAAGGAAGAAAATCAAAGGAAAAATATCACCCATGCATGCCACAAGAGTTGAACACGGAACCATGAGGAAGCTAGGACTTAAGACCCATTACCGTGCCAAGAAGCCAAGGAAAATGATGTAGCATGTGCGTCCGCCCAGGTTCGAACACGGAAATGCATTTTGGAAACACTGCCCTGCCCTCCGCGAGGGCAGGGCAGCATTTTGTGTGTGGCGCACCAAGAAACAATTCTGGCGCACCAACTCTCGACCCTGGCAGCACCATACGCGCACCACTCTCGACCCTGGCAGCACCAAGCGCGCACCGTGGCCGATCCTGGCAGCACCATATTTTTCTGCCCTGCCCTTGGCGCGGGCAGGGCAGCGTTTTGCGCGCCAAGCATGCACCAGCCGCACCAATCTTCCGCACCAAGCATCAATTTTCTGCCCTGCCCTCCACAAGGGCAGGGCAGCCTCCTGGGAGCCCCATTTTGGGCCGAAAATTCAAATTAAACCCATTTTAATTCATTTCTTCACCAATTCAAAAGCCCATCCAAATCCCAATATCCAAGAATAGAAAGTGTATAAATAGGAGTTAGTTTGATGTAATTAGGACTTTTACTTTCACCCTTTTGATTTACTCTTAGTTTTGCTTTTGAATTTTGCACTCTCTTTGAGCTTTGAATTCTGCAACTTCTCTTGGTGACTCCACCGAGATTTCAGAGAATTGGGGAGGGGAGTTGATCACTCTTCTTCCTCATTCTTGCTAGAGCAGTTTATTTTTTTTGTTTTGAGTTTTGGGTGTGAGAAATTGAGGAAATTCTGTCTCAATTCCCATTCAAACTCTCTTCAAATCTTTCTGCACAATTCAATTCAAGTTCAATTTCCTTTACTGCTTCTTCTTTAAATTCTTGTCAATTGCTTTGTGAGCTTGGATCTAGGAAGGCAAATAGAGATCTAGGCTCTGCTACCTAGTCTCTTGAGACCTGAGACCCAATTTTACTTTTGGTTCTTCTGGGAACCTCTGCTACACTTTATTTCCTTGCTGTTTGAATTCTCATTGCTTCTAATTCAATTTTGCTCTCTTAATTGTTGCAATTCACATTCTCTTGTTTAAATTCTGCAATCCCTGTCCTCAATTCCCTTTTACTTTCAAGCAATTTATATTTCTTGCAATTTAAGTTACTGCAATTTACATTTCTTGCACTTTAAGTTTCAGTCATTTACTTTCTTGTTCTTTAAGATTCAGTCCATTTTACCTTCCTGTTCTTTAATTTACTGCAAATTCCCCTCTCCCTTTACATTTACATTACTTCTGTTAAACACAAATCACTCAACCAACACTTGATCCGCTTGACTAAACCACCCACTAAACTAAAATTGCTCAATCCTTCAATCCCTGTGGGATCGACCTCACTCATGTGAGTTATTATTACTTGATGCGACCCGGTACACTTGCCGGTGAGTTTTGTGTTGGATCGTTTTCCACACATCAAGTTTTTGGCGCCGTTGCCGGGGATTGAAATAGATTGACAATGATTAAGTGAAGTGGAGGTCTAGATTAAGCATTTTTTTTTCTGTTTTTCTAACACCCTAACTGTTTGAGAAATTGCCTCTATTAACTCACTAACAATTTATATCAAATAACTGCACTTAATTCTCAAGTGTGTTGTTGTTTGGTCATCCTGATTGTTTGCAGATCACAGGAAATAAAGTTTCTACAGACAAAGGGTATCATGATATGAAGCCACCACTCATTACACTCATCAAGAACAATTGTTCTTATGACGGAAATCCATCGGAAGATCCTCAGCAGCACATATCCACTTTTCTAAAGACTTGTAATGCAGCCAAAACCGATGATTCAGATCATGACACATATAAGATCCTGTTATTCCCCTTCTCATTAAAGGGTGAAGCTGCACAATGGTTTGAAACTTTTCCCCAAGGAAGTATCACTAGTTGGGATGATCTGGTTACCAAATTTCTTGCCAAATTCACCTCATCCAGACAGATCATCCAGCTGAAAGAGAAGGAACATCTACTCACACAAGGGGACGAAGAACCACTCTTCAAGGCCTGGGAAAGATACAAGAAAGCAACTGATAAAGTGGGCTTCCGAGCTTTCTATGAAGGATTGACCCCAGAAACAAGAAAAGCAGTGGACTACTTCTCAGATGGCCTACTCAAAGCAACAACAACTGCCCAAGGAATTGCAGACCTCAATGACAAAGGAATCAACAACCAACATTCATTTGAGAAACCACAAAATGCAATCTCAGAAAAAGAAGTGATGAATAGTGAAGGGGTGAATGCGTTCAAGGACTTAAACAGACAAATGCACCATCAACCACAGCAAAACATGGAGCTGTCTGCTGCAGTGAATGCCAAATTTCTACCATGGAGACCTCATTCTTATCTGAGAATAAGGGAGTCTCAACATCAAGAACAAGGAAGTTTCCACCAGGGCAATTCCATGACCACAACCAATCAACATCCCCCACCCACTAATACCACCCAAAGCCAATACTCACAACACAGACACTCCCAGACTCATCTCAACTGGAGAAGGAACGAGTACCAAAATCACAAACCAAGGGACTTCAACCCCAACTTCACAAACCAGCAAAAACATCATCATAGCAATAACAACCACTACATGCCGCCACCACACCCACCCTTCCTACCTCTAACATATCATAACCATTCAACCTCACAAGACTCTCAGAGAATCACAAACTTGGAGATCCTAATAGAGAGAATGATGAAACACCAAGAGGAAACAACAAGGAACCAAACGATATCAATCAAAAGAATTGAGGAGCAGATAGCTCAACTGGCGAAGTACTTTGCAGAAATGGGTGAAAAGAAACCAAATACTTTCCTTAAAACCATTGAAGACGAACCAACCGACAACGAGGATGCTATAAAGAAGAAAGGATGGAAAAATGAGAAAGCACTGGAAAAAGGAAGTACCAGCCAAGAAGAACACAACACAGAATTCCTTCAAGGAGAGACAGAGGATAGAACTAAAGAAAAGCAGAAAATCCCTACTGGAAAATTTTCACTAGGGGATCGAGTGATGATCAATATGCAAACCATAAAGGTATCCCCACAGTTGTCTGATCATTACATTGTGACTAAGATCCTTCCACAAGAATCTATAGAGGTCATCAAAGAGGAAACCGGAAGGAAGTTCACAGTGAAGAAAGATAAGCTAAGGCACTGTGATTTTCAACCTCCATGATCAGCAAAAATAGAAGGTGTCAAGCTAGTGACAATAAAAGAGCGCTTGTTGGGAGGCAACCCAACCTGAGGTAGTTTTCTTTTCATAGCTTTTTCAATAAAAAAATGTTGAATAATTGGTATGTATTGCAAGGAGCTAAGTTTGGTGTTGCACACCAAAACAATTTAAGGGAGAATGAAAGATTCTAAGTTTGGTGTTCCACCAAAATATCAATTACAAACACATTCTCACCTCTTGCACAATGCTAGCTCCAAGCAATCAACAAATTATTCAACTACTTAACTGTTTTCTAGCTTTAATTTCATTAACCTTTAGCAAGGATACATGGTTTCAAATATGGTTGACTTGTTGCATCTGAGGTAGTGGCAAACAATTAAGTTTGGTGTCCCTACACCAAAAAATCAACCCTGGAATCACACTCAGTTTATGCATACTAACCATACAATTAAGGGCTTGAGAAGCAAGCAACTTTGAGGATTATGCAGGACATGAGTCAACAATTGAAGACATTATGCATCTTAACTCAAAGAAAACACAACAGAAGGAAAAATCAAAGGGCTGCAACTTCAAAGGTTGTATCTAAAACTTAATCCTTGCTGCTATGAAATGTTTTGAATCTGGAAACCATTGTATGCCTTGCTAAAGTGTTTATTGTAACACCCTAATATTCAAATCCTTATGCTCGAGTCATAAGTCAATGATATTACGGTGGTACGACTCTCAGGTGGATTTTTTTATATATAAATATAGGTAATTTCGAAAGGAATATTAATCGAGAAGCCTGAAAAGAGTAGAAATAAAATCGCGAAGACGTATCACTCACGTTTCGACAATGAAAAGATAAAGCGTGAAGCTGAAAGCGATATACGGACAAGGCATAAAGGAGATTAAGAGATAGGTAATAGATAGATATATATATATATATATAACATAAGTAAATAGCCACTAGTCACGACCCGCGAAGTTTAGGCCGGCTAGGGTACAGTATGAAAGTAGTTGACAACAATATATCCTAATCTCTCCCAAAGGAAACATAAGAGCCTCTATAGGCAAGTTCCAAAAGAGTTCAATACATAATATAATCTTTTCAGAACGAAGGTGGAGAGATTCTAAGCAAAACACAAAGTAGAGAAAATAAATATCTTCGCCGTCTCTCAGACGAACCGCAGCTCACTTCTGAGCACCTGAACCTGTATCTGAAAAACAAGAGATATATACGGAATGAGAACCCCGGGCCTATGGGTTCCCAGTACGGTAAAAGTGCCAAATAAATACAATGCACTGCAATAAAAACTCACTAAGCATCCTAAACTCCTTTTCACCAAGTATCCAGCCTAGATTCTCACTAATCCATAAATAGGCATCTGTCGTAAGGGGATACTAAATCTATTTCATGTTACACATGCTTCCCAACTCGCTGATTCTTCCACGAATCAGACTCAGAATCATAAGCAAAACCATCACCAGTTGTTCTGCCTCAGCAACTCTATATCAATACATCATACCCTCGCCTGGAGCTAGTGAAATCACATCACTGCGTCTACCCAGGGGGCTCAAATTATCTCATTCAAAAATCATCATCATCATGCAATCGCATTATCAATTCGTCTCATCAAGAACAGCCACCAACATCCACCGACACCAACATGAGGGATCTCTCAGTTGTACAAACACAAGCAATACAGACAAGTAATACACAAATAAGGTACAAGTAGAACAAGTAGCACGTAATCAGGTAACATAGCATATATGATATAGAAATCCAAAACAAATAGGCAAACCCAAACAATTCAAACATATGCAAATGATGTATGCCTGCCCTATGGCTGATGATATCATCTGTCGGTTATATAGCCAACCCGACATGTCCTGGTAGCTAACCATGGATAGAAACACCCCTTGCGGAGCAAGTAGGTTTGAGCTACAACCTCCTTGCTACTACCCGCTCAGCCCAGAGCCAGTGGAACAACCACTACTGCGGCTACTACCCAGGCGGGTGTTTAACAGCTCAACCTGGAGCCAGTGGAACAACCACTACTGCGGCTACTACCCAGGCGTCACAATCTCTGACCTGGAGCAAGTGGGACGAACCACAACCCCTGCTACTGCCCAGGTATCTCAAGCATTAACCCGGAGCAAGCGGGACGAACCACAACCCTTGCTACTGCCCAGGTATCTTAATCATTGACCCGGAGCAAGCGGGACGAACCACAACCCTTGCTACTACCCAGGTATCTCAAACATATATTCATTCAATCTCAATTCATATTATCAATCCTCATTGTTATCAAATCTCAAATATTAACCTGGAGCAAGTGGGACGAACCACAACCCTTACTACTACCCAGGTATCACAAATACATTCATTCAAAACTCCATAATTAAACTCATTTATCATAAACATCCTTTTCCGTCTCACACCCGGAGCAAGTGGACAACGCCACTGCCTACTACCCGGGGTTACACATCATATTTCAACATCTTCCATTATTATCCATTTAACACATTCATTCATTAATCATATATGTAATTATTCTCAGCCATAATCAATAATGGCTTTGCCGTGACCCGGCAATAACTCAGCCATCCGGCTCATGGTCCAATCAAGAACCAGCCATTTATCAATAGATATAGCCCTTCGGCTCATGGCATAGACGGTACTCCTACCGTCATCCTCCATATCTCATATAATCATCGTTGATCACCATTGATCATAACTCTTCCCCTTGCTTCACTCGCAAGTTACCACATCCCCTAGCTCCTTTCTCATTGCGAGGCATATCATAATGATTTAATACATAAGGGGTGAGATCGGAGGTTTAGAAGTATGAGAGTTAGCTTTTAAAACTCAAAAATCAACTTTGGCATGAAAACAGGGCCACGCGTACGCGTACTCCACGCGCACGCGTGGATGCCCACAAAGCTCATCGACGCGTATACGTCATACACGCGGACGCGCGGATTGAAACACAGCCAGACGACGCGTAAGCGTCAGCCACGCGTACGCGTGGGTGCATTTGCGCCCCAGGCACAAAACTGGCATAACTGTGGCACAACTCTCGGGAAAATGGCTGGGCATTGGGTGCAGCGCATCGACGCGCACGCGCACACCACGCGCTCGCGTGGATGGTGCCTTCTCGAAGAACGACGCGTACGCGCCAAGTGCGCCTACGCGTGGAGGGTCATTCTGCTAAAAAATTTTCTAAGTTAAAAGCTGCAGAATTCACAGATTCAACCCCCAATCTTCCGATGGACATAACTTCCTCATTTTAAATCGTTTTTCACCCGTTCTTCGAACGGCATGGACATCCCGGATCCAATTTCATTTCTAAACAGATTTGGCACAAAACAAAGATCCGTAGTCCAAGTTATGTCCCGTCAAAGTATGCCAAAAAACCACGTTTTCATATAAAACCACAAAGTGCCATTTTCAAAACAAGCCATTTTCAACTCTTTTCAAAATCAACCAAAACATGCCAATTTCAACCCTTTTTGAAACCAATCAAAATATACCAAAATCAACATCAAGCCTCCTCAACTCATACATTAACACCTTACCACAATTCAAAACCGCCATATAACCATCTTTACCCATTGCAAACAAATGGCTAAATTAAACATATCAACATGTCATACATCCTTCCTCATCCCAATTTCCAACAATACTATTTCCAATCAACCATCATTATACATAACCAATATACTCACTATCACGTGGTTTCACCCCCAAATCAACCTTAATCATTCCACAAGCATATGTCACAACATACATATCTCTCATGCATTATCATACCATCAAGGCATCAATAATCATACTCACATATATGACCACATAATATATATATCAACCAAAATCAAACATACTTCATCTATACAATTTCACCCAAAATTACCGATTTTCACACTTCAACTCCTCAAACGTCATTATTCAATAACCAACCCAATCATTCATATATTCATTATATGAAATTCATCCAATCACTTGTGTCATCATACAATGCACACATCAACTTACCTTCCTTACCTCTTTCCGGCCTCCGGCCCAAAATTTACGGCCTCCGGCCCAATTTCACAATTTAAATACATAAACCACAAATTAATACTCATTACCCAATACATCAAATTTTTAATACACCAAGCATACAAGGCCACACAATTCTCAACCCAATCATCAATTCACATTACATACCAACTATGCATATTAGCATCAACCATTTACACAATCCAAACTTAATCCTAGGGGCATCTAGCCTAGGAATTCTCATCACACCACACGGTACTTAAATGAAACTTAAACCGTACCTCTTGTAGCCAAATCAATTGAGCCTCTTCTTTGGAAGTCTCCACCAACCTTAGCCCCAAGCCTCACCAAAGCTCCTCAAGCAACACCAATCTCCCAATTGTGCACCAAAACCATCAAATGCACTAACATAACCAACATTACATACATACATCAACCTAGGGCTCATAAAAATGACAAATCACAAGGGTTTGAGCACTTCTTACCTCAGCCCATATGAAGTAGGGATAGAACTCACTTAGAATTCATGTTGGAGTATCCCTAAACACCCAAAATCACAAGATTTCAACACTAACTTCCCAAAAACGTGTAACAGTGGGGAAATTCGAAAACTGGGCAGAGATAAATGGAATACTCACCACAAAACTTAAATAGAAATGTAGAGGATGAGAAGAGCGACGCGTGGCCGCAAACAGCTCGTCAATCGGAGCTCCGTAGCTCAAGTTATGGTGGTTTGAAGATCAAAGAGAGTTAGGTTTTCTCTCTTCTCTTCTCTCTTCTCTATTTCAGCGCCCCAACCTCTCTTTTAGGGTAAAAATGAGCTGAAATGCTCATAAATAATGTTTATATATGTTGGGTCTTGGGCCCACTTAGGCCCAGTTCACTTATTTTTGTCCGTTGGCCCAATTTTAGACCAAAACCTTTAAGATTAGCGCTCTAAATCGCACTTCAAATATTTCCACCTCTCCTAATTATAAATTCTCATTTCTTAATCTTATTTACTCATAATCAATTTCTTCAGCTGTAGTACCAGACAAATCTCAACCGGTACTGCCGGTCAAAATTCCACTGCGCGCTTTTACGCAGAAAACTATGTTTTTCAACTCGGAAAAATTCACTGAATCCAAATATCATATTTAAATCATCAAATTCCAATTGCCAAATCTTCCAACCATATTCGCTCCTACTTAACTCATTATTTAATTAATTTCGGTTAGACCGGGTATTACATTTATCTAGCTACAAGTGAAATTGTTTGTTAAAAATGCTAAATCTGCACAATGCTTGTTGTCCATCACTTAGATTTAAAAATTGTTTTGTTTCCCATATGCTTAAATAAAAGAGTTTGGTTTGAATTGAAAAGTAAAATATCCAATGTTGCATAAGCATGAATGGAAGTTGGTGGTGGTATATGTGTTTGATTAAATGCATAACTCATGAAATAATTGTTGCATAATATCATTTTCATTCAAGTGTGAGTTAGCTTGCTGTTGTAAATACTCTTATCAATAATGAAAAAGCTCTTGGTGACAAAAACAGAAAGAAAAGGAAGAAAGAAAAAGCCAAAATGGCAAGAAAAACAAAGACTAAAGGTTGGACACCAATAGCTTGGACCCTAGGACATATGCCTGTGGTGTTCTTGTACTAAGATCTGCTTGGATGAGTAAATTCTAAGGGGTATTTTAAAACCCGGTCACTTAGATCAACTGATCTGGGATGGCCAATTGAAAATCCACAATAAAGAGCAACTTAGATACAGAACATTTAGTTATCCAAAGAGATGCTGGGCATCAATGATCCTAGGAAGAATTAGTGAGCCATGTGTCTGTGGTGGGAAGATGTTGAGTAAAAAGAAAAAGAAAATAAAGCCAAAGGCTAATACTGCAACATTTGACACCAAACCTCCAAAAGAATAATAAGCTTGTAAGCATTGTAAGCCAAGGAAAGTTAACAAGGGAGTAATTAAAAAGTGAGTCTTCTAACAGCAAGTTTAGCAAGCCTTTGAGGAAAGATGTGTATTATGCAGCAGCAACAATAAGTGAGTTGTCATTGTCTGCATAAAGACCCCATAAATCAAGTTCTGCTATATGCCTAATAAGGATATGTGTTCTTTTCTTATTCATGTCATTTACTCTTATTTTTTGATGCTTGCTTGGGGACAAGCAAGATTTAAGTTTGGTGTTGTGATGACAAGTCATCATATACCCATTTTTCAAGCTAATTTCACTTGTTTTGTTAACATTTATGCACTTTCTTGCATCCTAAGTAAGTGATTTGGAGTGAAAATGCATAACTTCTCTAAATCAAGCAACCACCATGAAATTAATGTTAAATCATGAGGTTTAAGCTAATTTTAATTGAATTTTAATTGATTTATAAGCCTCTTGAATTTAGTGATACTTGGAGTGGTTGTTTTGGTTTATTGTAGGTGAAGAAAAGAAAAGAAAAGGAAAAGCGTGGCCTAAGAAGTGTAGCCCAAGGAAAGGAAAGTGTGGTCAAAGCAAGAGGAAGTGTGCCGCATGCAAAGGGGAGGCAAACATTGCCCTCCACAAGGGCACACTGCCCTCTAGGAGGGCAACATAAGAGAACCAAGAAGAGAAGGCAACTCTGCCCTGCTCACTTCAGGGGCAGAGCACAATTTTGTGCCTTGGAACCAAGAGGAATAAAATGTTGCCCTGCCCTCCACAAGGGCAGTATCGGGCTCTCCAAGGAAGAAAATCAAAGGAAAAATATCACCCATGCATGCCACAAGAGTTGAACACGGAACCATGAGGAAGCTAGGACTTAAGACCCATTACCGTGCCAAGAAGCCAAGGAAAATGATGTAGCATGTGCGTCCGCCCAGGTTCGAACACGGGAATGCATTTTGGAAACACTGCCCTGCCCTCCGCGAGGGCAGGGCAGCATTTTGTGTGTGGCGCACCAACTCTCGACCCTGGCAGCACCATACGCGCACCACTCTCGACCCTGGCAGCACCAAGCGCGCACCGTGGCCGATCCTGGCAGCACCATATTTTTCTGCCCTGCCCTTGGCGCGGGCAGGGCAGCGTTTTGCGCGCCAAGCATGCACCAGCCGCACCAATCTTCCGCACCAAGCATCAATTTTCTGCCCTGCCCTCCACAAGGGCAGGGCAGCCTCCTGGGAGCCACCATTTTGGGCCGAAAATTTAAATTAAAACCCCATTTTAATTCATTTCTTCACCAATTCAAAAGCCCATCCAAATCCCAATATCCAAGAATAGAAAGTGTATAAATAGGAGTTAGTTTGATGTAATTAGGACTTTTACTTTCACCCTTTTGATTTACTCTTAGTTTTGCTTTTGAATTTTGCACTCTCTTTGAGCTTTGAATTCTGCAACTTCTCTTGGTGACTCCACCGAGATTTCAGAGAATTGGGGAGGGGAGTTGATCTCTCTTCTTCCTCATTCTTGCTAGAGCAGTTTATTTTTTTTGTTTTGAGTTTTGGGTGTGAGAAATTGAGGAAATTCTGTCTCAATTCCCATTCAAACTCTCTTCAAATCTTTTCTGCACAATTCAATTCAAGTTCAATTTCCTTTACTGCTTCTTCTTTAAATTCTTGTCAATTGCTTTGTGAGCTTGGATCTAGGAAGGCAAATAGAGATCTAGGCTCTGCTACCTAGTCTCTTGAGACCTGAGACCCAATTTTACTTTTGGTTCTTCTGGGAACCTCTGCTGCACTTTATTTCCTTGCTGTTTGAATTCTCATTGCTTCTAATTCAATTTCTGCTCTCTTAATTGTTGCAATTCACATTCTCTTGTTTAAATTCTGCAATCCCTGTCCTCAATTCCCTTTTACTTTCAAGCAATTTATATTTCTTGCAATTTAAGTTACTGCAATTTACATTTCTTGCACTTTAAGTTTCAGTCATTTACTTTCTTGTTCTTTAAGATTCAGTCCATTTTACCTTCCTGTTCTTTAATTTACTGCAAATTCCCCTCTCCCTTTACATTTACTGTCATTTACTTCCTGTTAAACACAAATCACTCAACCAACACTTGATCCGCTTGACTAAACCACCCACTAAACTAAAATTGCTCAATCCTTCAATCCCTGTGGGATCGACCTCACTCATGTGAGTTATTATTACTTGATGCGACCCGGTACACTTGCCGGTGAGTTTTGTGTTGGATCGTTTTCCACACATCAATTGGTTAGCTTAGAATTAGTTTAATTTTGATGTTTGTAAGTTAATCTTGGTTTGGATCATGAATTTATGGGTTTTTGCTTGTTTTGGTGTTGAGTTTTGATTGAGCTAAGGCTTGGTACCTTATATTTTGAAAGAAATTTTTTATTTTGAAAAATAGGGCATCTGTGCGTACGCACCCACCTGTGCGTGCGCACAACTTCTACTTTCTGCTTCTTGTGCGTGCACACTAACATGTGCACATGCACACAAATTATTATGCCCTCTGTTCGAAACGCTGGCACAGCCTGTGTGCATGAACTCCTATCCTTTCAAAAAAAAAACATACCTGTGTGTGCGCACGCACAACCTTTGGAACCCCCTCTGCTCGCAGCACACGCACCCCTTGTGCGTGGGAACACCCCCTCATCTCCCTTTTGTACGCGCACACAAGACCTTGTGCGTCCGCACAGGTCGCGATGCCCTTTCTACTCGCAGCGCTCGCACACAGTTGTAGGCGCGCACAACCGCATTTTCCGCCTAGTGCGCGTACGCACGCCCCTGTTTCCCCACCACCACACTTCTTTTCTTCTCTTCTTCTCTCTTCCACCCCTCTTTTGTTTTGCTTTTGCCCTCTTCTCTACATGCTTTACTTTGTTTTCTTTGCATTTCATTTTTATTTTAGTAATGATGTTAGTTTTTGTTTAGTTTTTTATGAATTGAATAAGTTGCAAGTGTTTGGTTGATGAGTGTTGGGTTGCTTCTTGCTTGACTTTTGGTTTAATTATTGATGAATATGTGCACTAAGCATTAAGCCTTTGTTAGATTGCCTAATTGAATTGTGAGTTTAATGCATGTGTTGTCGCGACCATATGTGTTAGACTATATCATTATTTGGCAACTTAATTATGAATTGTGCACTCTCACTATAGTGAATTGAGTTGAACTACTAAGTCATCATGGTTATTAAAGTGAATATAATCACATAACAAGGTATTTGTTCCTTGTTAATGCCTTGCATTTTTTTAGTCGACTTGACTTGATACTTATCAAGACTTGTCACTTTTTGTAACAAGCACCTTATACATGCGATTATTTCATTATTCTTAAGGATGAATAAGTAGTCTTCATCATTGCATTGGTTATTGTTAATTGTGCCATTTTCTATTAATTTTGTGCTTCCACTTGCACAATTTCAATATCCAATATCTCAAATACTCAATTCACTTTTGTGGTCACCTAGGTTTGCTTGTGCCTTAAGTATTGCTTATTCCTTACCTGCAACCTAGACCACTTAGTTGAGGAACATACTATTTCTTTTGCTTTTGTGGTTACCGTTCTACCCGGTCAATGTGTTGTGTTCTAAACTGTGCACGCTTGGAATACACACATGGCTCATCTTTTCATCATACCACACCACTATGCAAAATTCCTCAATTAGATGCTTATTTTCCTAACCCTTTTACCCTTTTGTGCTACTTGCCCTATGATTTTTTATTATACTTTATCCATTCTTTTTGAGGATGAGGCTTGGAGGCAAGGAGCCGGGAGAAGAAGATGACACCGAGGAGGGAGATGCCAAGCATGCATTGGACTTGGCAATTTCCACACTACTCGAGCCCTCGCATCCGCCAACCAAAGGTGGAGCTTGTGAGAGACATTCTCCCCAGAATGTGTTCGTGCACGAAAGACTGTGCAACGCTTAAGTATGGGGAAGGATTCATCATTTTAGGGCGTAAACTTTCTTTTCCGAACACTTTGCACTTTATTTTTTGTTTTCTTTAATTATGTTTCTTGTAGATATTTGGAGTGTTTTTTATTGTTGCATTGCATTTTCTTCATAATTTATAACTATTGCATACTGCATCTTTTACATTGTATATATTTTATAGATAGAAGTTGTAATTGGATGATGTGACTAGTATAACGCCTAGTTCAATTTTGTCCTAATTGTTCATGTTACTTTTTGCATGTTGAAAATTAGGAAAAGAACTAGAAAATTTTAAAAAATTTGCATTCATCACACTATACATACATATAGGAATAAATTTGATGAAAAACAACAAGAATTTTCAAGAATTTTGTTTCAAGGGCATGCTATTGAATTGATTTGAAAATCGTTTTCAAATGTGCTTGAATGATTTTTCATGGAACATAGAAGAGTAAAGAACAAATACCTTGTGAGTTTTTGAGCTTGAATGAGTGGTTACACCTCTTAACCACTAATTTTGTTCATTGTGTGTTATATCTCCTTCTGTGATTGTGATCTTGGTTTTGCTTGATTCTTTATTTCTGATGTTTGATATTTTGAATGCATTTAGCATGATTGAGGCCATTTTTGAATTAAACTCACTCACTCATATTGACCTACCCTTGCATCTACCTTTGTTAACGCCTTTTGAGCTTTTTAATCCCCTTTGTTCTAATTGTTAGCACATCACAACCCTAAGTGGAAAATCATGAATTATCTTGAATTGTATCTTTGATTAGCTTAGGTTGAGGAATGTGTGTTATTTAAGTGTAGGAGAAATTTTGGAAAATATTGGTAGAGAAAAATTTTGTTTTGGGTAATTGTTGAAAATTTTTTTTTTTGAAAAATGGGTGCACATTCATGTTTTAATATGCCTTAACCATCTGCATTTGTCACAAAAAAAAAAAGAGAAAATGAATGAAATGAAAGAAAAAAAATTTATAGTAATAAGATGGGACAAAAGTTATCCCAAAGAAAAAGAAAGAAAAAAAATGAAATGAATGAAAAATGATGAATAAGAAATTCATGTGTTTTGAATAGAAACTAATGCATGAATGTGTGTGAAAAGAAGTAATGGGTGGCTAGAATGCATTTTTATGGGTTGATTGATATAGGTTGAGTTGGATATTTGAGCTAATCAAAGATTCAGTCCCTTAGTCCACTTAGCCATATACTCATCCTACCCTTTCCCCAACCCCATTACAACCTCATAAAGACCTCATGATACTTGCATTCATACATCACATATTTGTTGATTGTTAGATGAAAAGCAAATCCTTGAAAGCATGATTAGAGAAGACTTGAGTGAATTGACCATAAACACCGAGCGTTGAGAGTGTATACACACCTAGTGAGGGTTCAATTACTCATTTCTATGTCTCCACCTCTCTTATCATGCATTCTTGCAAGTTGCTTCTTTTTGATAGATGAATCAATTCTTTGGACTTTGATTGCATTGAATTACTTTGCCCTACATGTCTATATACTTGCTTGGGAATTTGATTATTTGTTTTCACCAATTCAATAGGATACTATAGTATATATAGGTATATATAGTATATACATACTTGCATGCATATAGATAGTTGCATTCAATAAATTGTATACCCTTTCATTCATCCCCTTTGATTGGTTTAGCACGAGGACATGCTATTGTATACCCTTTCATTCATCTCCTTTGAGTGGATTTCATCACATAAACCCACATTTAGTCATCTAAATAGCATATCTTTGTAATTCTCCCTAGATTTGTGCTTAATTGTGAAAACATGCTTTTTAGGCCATAAAATAGCTAAAATTAATTCACTATAATCCCATTTGGTGCCTTGATGTATTTGTTGAGTGATTTCAGGTTTCCAAGGCAAGTATGGGATGGAAGAAGTGAAGAGAAAAGCATGCAAAAGGAAAAAATCATGAAGAAAATGAAGTTTAGAAGCTACTGCAAAGGTGCGTATGCACAGTAATGCATGCGTACGCACAACAGTGACTTCGTGCAAGGATGCGTATGCACCAAGTGTCGTGCATACGCATGATGGGAATTTTGCGCAACTATGCGTACGCACAGTGGGTCGTGCGTTCGCACGCGTGCATATGCGTGAGGTCATTAATGCAAATCGCTGGGGTCGAATTTTGAGCCTCCAAAACCCAGTCCAACTCATTTTCTGAAGCTATTTAAGGCCAAAGTGAAGAGGAATTAAGGGTGGGCAATTAAGTTTAGATTTTACATGTTTTTCTCTTAGTTTCTAGAGAGAGAAGCTCCCCCCTCTCTCTAGAATTACCGTTTTTAGCTTAGTTTCCTTTTAATTTCAGTACTTTAATTCTTGTTTTAGTGTAGTTTCATTTATGTTTCTATGCTTTCTTGTCTTTATCTTCTTCATCTCTTTTGTTATTTTCTCTTTTATGTCAATTTTCATGTTATGAACACTTTTGTCATTTTAATTCCAATTAATGCAATTTTATGTTTTCATGTCATTTATTGCTTTCTCTAGTTGTTATTGTTACTTTCTTGATTTGGTATTTTTAGAATTTATTTTATTGCAATTTAATATTATTTTATTCTCATGCACACCAAGTGTTTGATAAAATGCTTGGCTTAGTTTTTACATAGTTTTTCTTCACTATTGGCTTGAAATTGTTGACTTTGGTGATCCTTGAGTCACTGATGTCCATTCTTGTTTGATACATTAGAGTAGTTAGTTGATTTGGTCTCCCTTGACTCTTTGTGACCCCTTAGTGTTGACATAGGACTTAGGGATTGAAATTAGCTAGGCCTATTTGACTTGTCTTCTATGTAAGGTTAACTAAGTAGGATTAACTCTTCATAATCATCATGTGTTTGTGGTCAATGACTAGGATAGGTAACCATAGGGCTTAATTACTTGCCAAGAGGTTTCTTGCACTTTAACTTTACTTGCTTTGACTTTTATTGCTTTTGACTTTTAATTTCTTGCATGTTAAGTTTTCACACTCTTGGTTGAGAAATTGGGTGTTTTGGTAGAATTGAGTTGTGGATGTCCTTCCGCATTGTGTGAGAATAGTTAATTGGTTTGGTTTCCATTGATGCTAGTCTTTCACTAAGTAATTAGTGAGTTGACTAGAACGTATGGATTGAGATCAATTACACTCTTTTGACTAATTCTCAAGGAGGATTTACTAGTTTGGATTGATTCCACACAATTGCCATGTTTGTGGTCCACAACTAGGATAGAGGAATCCCTAATTACCCAATTCCTGCCAAGAGTCCTTTTTAGCATTTAATTTCCATTTTCATTGCTTTTACTTGCTTTGACTTTTTGCTTTCTTGCATGCTAAGTTACTTCCTTGCTATTTACATTTCTTGCTCTCTTGCTTGCATTCACAATCCCCATGCTCTCTCATAGCCAATGATAGACACTTAATTGCAACTCCTAGGGAGAACGACCTGGGATTTAAAACTCTCGGTTATTTGTATTAGATTTATTATTTGATCTTGAGAATTCATTGTTGGTCTAGACTATACTTTCAATGATGGAATTCTATTTTGAGAAAATCTAGACTAACATAAATTCTCTTTGTCACATGCCCATTATGGTGTTGAGTCTCTTCAAGCCTTGGCGTGCCACGCCTAGAACCCAAGTGCCACGCCCATCCATTCTTGACTTAGCGTGCCACGCCTTAAGTCTCAAGTGGCATGCCCTGGTTGGTGCTTCCTCCATGCTCATCTGCTCAAATGCATTGGTGTGCCACGCCTTCGACTTCAAGTGGTAGACGCGCACGCGTGGATAGAAAAATGGCCAGCAATGCGTATGCGTGACCCACGAGTTTGCATTGATGCTCGCACGTGACCTCATTAAAGTGAAAATGCTGGGGGCGATTTCTGAGCTGCCCATGCCAAAATGCAACTCGTTTCTGAGAGTATTTCATGCAGAATTCAAGCTTGGGCAAGGGGGTGCACAAAGTAGAGTTTTGGATCATGCTTTAGTTAGAATTCTAGAGAGAGAAGAGAGCTCTCTCTTCTCTCTAGAATTAGGTTAGATGTAGATTAGAATTTCTTAGATCTAGGTCTAATTCATGCTTGATTTACTTTTCCTTTCTAATTTCTTATTCCTTTACATTTGCTTTCCTAGTTTAATTCTTACTCTTTGTATTTGTTTACTTTGTTGTTGATGCACTCTTGCTTCTTCTATTTTCCTTTAATGCAATTTATGTTTGATTTCTTTTATTGTTGATTTGCTCTGTTATTGTTATTTCCTTGCATTTGGTAGTTGTAGATTTATATTTCTTGCAATTTTATCTTACCTACCTTTTACGCCTTCCAAGTGTTTGATAAAATGCTTGGAAGGATGTTAGAGTAGATTTTCCTTCTCTTGGCTTATGTTGAGTAATTGGTGACTCTTGAGTTATCAAACTCTTTTGTTGATTGATAATGGGAAATTGCTAGTTGACTTGAATGCCACTAAAGCTAGTCTTTCATTATGATTTGACTAGGACTTGTGGTTTCAAGTTGATATCCACTTGACTTTCCTTCATAGTTAGAGGTTAACTAAGTGGAGCAATGGACAATTCTTGTCACAATTGATGATGATAATAAGGATAAGACTTCTAATTCTCATTCCTTGCCAAGAGCTTCCTTAGCTTATTAGTTTATTTCTTTTGCTATTTTCATTTCTTGTCTCTTATTACAAAAACCCCAAAACATTCCTTCCTAACCAATAACAAGAACACTTCCCTGCAATTCCTTGAGAGACGACCCGAGGTTTAAATACTTCGGTTTATTTTTATTGGGGTTTGTTACTTGTGACAACCAAATTTTTTATTGAGGAATTGTTTATTGGTTTAGAACTATACTTGCAAGGAGATTTCATTTATGAAATTCTTTACCAATCGACAATTTTTGTTCATCAAAATGGCACCGTTGCTGGGGAATTGCAACTGTCCGCCTTGTTATTGGTTATTGTACATATGTTGATATTGTGAATAGCTTAATTTCTGGATTGCTTGTTAGTTTTTTTCTAGTTTTAGGACTTTGTTTCATTATTTCTTGTTAGCTTTTTTTTATTTTCTCTTTTCATTATGGGTTCTCACTTTGGCTATGAGTTTGGTTCTAACTATGTTGTAGGAAATGTGAGCTACAATGAAGACATGCATCAAGGATGGGACAATCAAGGTGGGAGGAGCCATATGCATATGATCAATCCTCTTGGCAACAACCTCCACCAATGCACTATAAACAAGAGCCATTCTATGATGCATACCAATCAAATGGCTATGGTGATCCTCCTTGTGACTATCAAGAACCACCACCATATACCTATCAGTGATATCCACAACATAGCCGTCAACCATACTTACAAGCCCTTTTCCACCAAACACCTCTATATGATCTGAATCTATATCCACCATACCAACCACCTTTTGGGCCATATGAACCATATATGGAACCACCACAATATCAACACTTCCAAGAACCACCTCCTCTATACTATTATAAAGATGAACCAGCTCCAATATATGTGAAGTTTCACCCACAAGATGAATTTTACTTTCCACCATAACCCTCCATGGAAGAATATCCATCTCCATCAATCCAAGAGCAATATGATCCTACTCATGTTAGCAAAGTGGAACAAGAATCAAAGGATCATCTCAAGGAAGCAATGGATCGACTTTAAGCAACCGTCCGTCAAAAGTTGGACTCATGGGATTCATGCCACATGTCCAAGGATGAATGTGAAAAAGAAACCGAAGAGAGGGGTATGAAGAGGTTTGTAGAATCTTAACTTGAGGACAAAGGATTGGACTGTGTTGTGCAACAAGTAGAACAAATGGAGAATATTGAACCACCACAGCCTTATTATGATGAACCACCTTCTTATTATGAATCCTTCCTCCAAGATAATGAACCCTCCCATCCACCCAACCTCCAATGGATGACATCCTTGGTGTTCTTCTTTAAGGGCAAGAGGAGATAAAAAGGGATGTACAAAAATTCACTGCCGCATTGGACGAGGTGGTAAACCAATTAGCTGTCCAATGTTTTGACACTCAAGGGACTCCTACGGTTACATGTGGAGAATCTAATGAAGAACATAGAATGAGGGAGAGATTGGAAATTCTGGTGGATAATAAGGAATGTTACTTTGTGTTAGAACGATTGGAGGAACCTATGATTGTTGAAGAAGAGGAAGAAATGGTTGAAGACTTAGGAGATGCGGAACCGCCATGGGAACCTAGAGTCAAAGAAAACCTTCCAAGAAGATTGAATTTGATGTTAAGGAGGAATGTGCACAACCTCCAATGCATATCCCGTATGAAGAATTGGACGGGATAGAGCAAGAATTGAGTTTCTTTGGCAATGAAGATCATGCATCAAATCTTAGTGGTAAAGAATCCTTTGAACTTGAAGAATCTTCTCCCGGTGAATTTGAAAGTGTTGTAGAGGCAGAATTCTCTCATTCCCCCAATTATGGTTTGAGTAAGGGAAAAGAGTTGGGTAGAATTGATGAGCAAATGATTGAATTTGAGAAATCTTGTGAAGAGATGGAGGTCCTTAGAAAAAGAAGGACGGAGGTTGAATACGCTTTGTCAAGATCCTTGGAAGCTTCTTTACCTAGATTGCCGTCTACTCCTTCACTTGAGTGGGTAAAACTCATCTCTATTAGCTTTATTATTGTCCCACTCGAGTATGGCTTGGTTGAAACGGATGGTCAACTTAGGGCGCTGGTGGACGAAATTGTGATCACTGTTCTAATTATTTTGAGATGAAGGCTTCTAAGGGGCAGCAGCTGAATTCACAACTCCGTTTAACTAACCAGCAAGTGTATTGGGTCGTCCAAGTAATAACTTTACGTGAGTAAGGGTCGAATCCACAGAGATTGTTGGTATGAAGTAAGCTATGGTCACCTTGTAAATCTCAGTTAGGTAGATTAAAGGGTAATTGTGATTATTGGAATAAATAATAAATAAAAAGGAATAATAAAAGGGATAGAACACTTATGCAGATTCATTGGTGGGAATTTCAGATAAGTGGATGGAGATGATGTATGACCCAAGGACGCCTGCTCTCCTACTGCTTCTACTCAATCCTTCTTACTCCTTTCCATGGCAAGCTGTGTATAGGGGTTCACCATCAGCGGTGGCTACTTTCAATCCTCGGGAAAATATTCTATGCGGCTGTCACTCGCACAGCTAATCATCTGGAGGCATCACCCATGGTTGATGGCTACATCCCATCCTCGCAGTGAAAACTAATGCTCACGCACTCTGTCACAGTACGGCTAATCACTGGTTGGTTCCCGCGCCTACTGGAATAGAATCCCTTGATTCTTTTTGCGTCTGTCACTAACGCCCAGCACTTGCAAGTTTGAAGTACGTCACAGTCATTCATTACCGGAATCCTACTCGGAATACCACAGACAAGGTTAGACCTTTCGGATCCTCATAAATGCCGCCATCTATCTAGCTTATACCACGAAGATTCTGTTGGGGAATCTAAGAGATACACATTCAAGCTCTGTTGCATGTAGAACGGAAGTGGTTGTCAATCACGCGCGTTCATAAGTGAGAATGATAATGAGGGTTATCTAACTCATCACATTCATCATGTTCTTGGGTGCGAATGAATATCTTGGAATAAGAATAAGAGAGATTTGAATAAAAGAAAATAGAACTTCATTAATACTTGAGGTACAGCAGAGCTCCACACCCTTAACTATGGTGTGCAGAAACTCCACCGTTGAAAATACATAAGTGAAAGGTTCAGGCATGGCCGAATGGCCAGCCCTCTCCATGATCAAGTGACCGAATGAATAAAGAGTTAAAGTGGTCAAAAGATGGTCAAAAGATATCTAATACAATAGATAAATGTCCTATATACTAGACTAGCTACTAGGGTTTACATGAGTAAGTAATTGATGCATAAATCCACTTCCGGGGCCCACTTGGTGTGCTTGGGCTGAGCTTGATCTATCCACGAGCTGAGGCTTCTCTTGGAGTTGAACTTCGAGTTATGACGTGTTTTGGGCGTTCAACTCCGGATCATGACGTTTTTCTGGCGTTTAACTCCAGACAGCAGCATGTACTTGGCGTTCAACGCCAAGTTACGTCGTCATTCTTCGAATAAAGTATGGACTATTATATATTGCTGGAAAGCCCTGGATGTCTACTTTCCAACGCCGTTTAGAGCGCGCCAATTGGAGTTCTGTAGCTCCAGAAAATCCATTTCGAGTGCAGGGAGGTCAGAATCCAACAGCATCAGCAGTCCTTTTGTCAGCCTTTTTCAGAGTTTTGCTCAAATCCCTCAATTTCAGTCAGAATTTACCTGAAATCACAGAAAAACACACAAACTCATAGTAAAGTCCAGAAATGTGAATTTAACATAAAAACTAAGGAAAACATCCCTAAAAGTAGCTTAAACTTACTAAAAACTACCTAAAAACAATGCCAAAAAGCGTATAAATTATCCGCTCATCACAACACCAAACTTAAATTGTTGCTTGTCCCCAAGCAACTGAAAATCAAATAGGATAAAAAGAAGAGAATATACTATAAATTCAAAAATATCAATGAATATTAATTATAATTAAATGAGCGGGACTTGTAGCTTTTTGCTTCTGAACAGTTTTGGCATCTCACTTTTTCCTTTGAAGTTTAGAATGATTGGCTTCTCTAGGAACTTAGAGTTTCGGATAGTGTTATTGACTTTCCTAGTTAAGCATGTTGGTTCTTGAACACAGCTACTTATGAGTCTTGGCCGTGGCCCTAAGCACTTTGTTTTCCAGTATTACCACCGGATACATAAATGCCAGAGACACATAACTGGGTGAACCTTTTCAGATTGTGACTCAGCTTTGCTAAAGTCCCCAGTTAGTGGTGTCCAGAGCTCTTAAGCACACTCTTTTGCTTTGGATCACGACTTTAACCACTCAGTCTCAAGCTTTTCACTTGGACCTTCATGACACAAGCACATGGTTAGGGACTGCTTGATTTAGCCGCTTAGGCCTGGATTTAATTTCCTTGGGCCCTCCTATCCATTAATGCTCAAAGCCTTGGATCCTTTTTACCCTTGCCTTTTGGTTTTAAGGGCTATTGGCTTTTTCTATTGCTCCTTCTTTTTCTATGTACTCTTTTTAGCTCCAAATTTTTTTTTTCACTGCTTTTTCTTGCTTCAAGAATCAATTTCATGATTTTTCAGATCATCAATAACATTTCTCTTTGTTCATCATTCTTTCAAGAGCCAACAATTTTAACACTCATAAACAACAATATCAAAGACATATGCATGTTCAAGCATTCATTCAGAAAACAAAAAGTATTGTCACCACATCAATATAATTAAACTAAATTCAATAGCTATTTTCGAAATTTATGTACTTGTTTCTTTTGAATTAAAACATTTTTCTTTTAAGAGAGGTGAAGGATTAATGGAATTTATTCATAGCTTAGGCATGGTTACATACTAATGATCATGAAATAAAGACACAAAACATAGATAAACACAATAATTAAAAAACCGAAACAGAAAGAAATAAAGAACAAGGAATGAATCCACCTTTAGTGGCGCCTTCTTCTTGAAGGAATGATGTTTCTTAAGCTCTTCTGTCCCTTCCTTGCCTTTGTTGCTCCTCCCTCATTGCTCTTTGATCTTCTCTTATTTCTTGGAGAATGATGGAGTGTTCATGATGTTTCACCCTTAGTTGTCAACATTATGGCTCAATCTTCTAAGGAGGTGTTGAGTTGCTCCCAATAGTTGTTGGGAGGAAAGTGCATTCCTTGAGGCATTTGTTGATGATGAATTTCCTCATGTTCTTCTTGAGGGCCATGAGGAACTTCTCTTGTTTGCTCCATCCTTTTCTTGGTGATGGGCTTGTCTTCTTCAATGGAGACATCTCCATCTAGATGACTCCAGCTGAGTAACATAGATGGATAAGGTGGGGGAAGCTAGCCGTGCCATGTGTGAAGGCTTGTCAGCATTTTGTAGAGTTCATTGGAGATGACTTCATGAACCATGTGTGAAGGCTTGTCAGCATTTTGTAGAGTTCATTGGAGATGACTTCAGAACTTCTTGACTCCAGCTGAGTAACATAGATGGCATAAGGTGGGGGAAGGCTAGCCGTGCCATGTGTGAAGGCTTGTCAGCTATTTTGTAGAGTTCATTGGAGATGACTTCATGAACTTCTACTTCCTCTCCAATCATGATGCTATGAATCATGATGGCCCGATCCACAGTAACTTCAGATCGGTTTCTTGTAGGGATGATGGATCTTGGATGAACTCCAACATACTCTAGCTACAGGCTTGAGATCCAGTCTTCTTAGTTGGACTGGCTTGCCTTTGGAGTCTATTCTCCATTGGGCGCCTTCCACACAAATGTTCATTAGGACTTGGTCCAACCTTGATTAAAGTTGACCCTTCTTGTGTAGGGGCGTTCATCACCTTGCATCATGGGTAAGTGAAACGCCAACCTCACATTTTCCGGACTAAAATCTAAGTATTTCCCCCGAACCATTGTGATATAGTTTTTTGGATTCGGGTTCATACTTTGATCATGGTTCCTAGTGATCATGCATTGGCATAGAACTCTTGGACCATCAATATTCCAACTGTTGCATGGGGTTGGTTATGACTTCCCAACCTCTCTTTGAACTTCATGTCGGTCTCCGGATACTCATTTTTCTTGAGCTTGAAAGGAACCTCAGGGATCACTTCTTCTTTGCCACAATCATAGAAGTGGTCTTGATGGCTCTTGGAGATGAATCTTTCCATCTCCCATGACTCGGAGGTGGAAGCTTTTGCCTTCCCTTTCCCTTTCTAGAGGATACTCCGGCCTTAGGTGCCATTGGTAATGGAAAAACAAAAGCTTAAGCTTTTACCACACCAAACTTAAATTTTGCTCGCCCTCGAAGAAAGAAAGAAAAGTAGAAGAAGAAGAAGAAGAGAATATGGAAGAGAGGGAGAAGAGGTGGTTCGGCTATGTGGGAGAATGTGGGTTGTGATGTGGAAAATGAAGAAGAGTGGAAGGGTATTTAGAGAGAGGGGAGGTATAGGTTCGGCCAATTTGGGTGGGAATGGGTGGGAAAAGAATTTGAATTTTATGGAGGTAGGTGGGGTTTATGGGGAAGAGGGGGTTGATGTGAATGTGAAAGGGGAAATTGGGAAGAGGATTTGAGGTGATTGGTGAAGGTTTTGGGAAGTGTGATGGGGAAGAGTGAAATGAGATTTGGATTAGGAGAGTGTGATTAGGATTAAAAGGTAAGGTGGGAATATGGTAGGTGGGGATCCTGTGGGGTCCACAGATCCTGAGGTGAGGATCCTGTGGGTCCACAGATCCTGAGGTGAAAACAAATACCATTCCTTCACCATATAGGCATGTAAAATGCCTTCATGCATCATTCTGGCGTTCAACGCCCATTGATGCATGTTCTGGGCGTTCAACGCCCATGTAATGCATGTTTCTGGCGTTGAACGCCAGTTTCATGCTTGTGGTGCTCTTCTGGTGTTGAACGCGGCCAGGAAAAGGGAAAAAATTTTTTTTCTTCTGTTTTTGACTCTGTTTTTAATTTTTTGATTTTTTCGTGACTCCTCATGATCATGTACCTAATAAAACAAAAAATAAACAGAAACAAAATAAAATAAAATTAGATAAATAAAATTGGGTTGCCTCCCAACAAGCGCTTCTTTAATGTCAATAGCTTGACAGTGGCTCTCATGGAGCCACATGGTGATCAGGTCAATTTAGTGTGTAGTCCCAACACCAAACTTAGAGTTTGAATATGGGGTTTGAACACCAAACTTAGAGTTTGGTTGTGGCCTTACAACACCAAACTTAGAGTTTGACTGTGTGGGCTCTTCTTGACTCTGAACTGAGAGAAGCTCTTCATGCTTACTCTCTTTTGTCACAGAGGGATGGCCATGTGCATGAAACACAAGGTAGTCCCCATTCAATTGGAGGACTAACTCACCTCTGTTGACATCTATCACAGCTCCTGCTGTGGCTAGGAAAGGTCTTCCTAGGATGATGCATTCATCATCTTCCTTCCTAGTGTCTAGGATTATGAAATCAGTGGGGATGTAAAGGCCTTCAACCCTTACTAGCACGTCCTCCACTATTCCATAAGCTTGTCTTATGGATTTATCTGCCAATTGTAATGAGAACAAGGCAGGTTGTACCTCAATGATTCCCAGCTTCTCCATTACAGAGAGTGGCATAAGATTTATCCCTGACCCAAGATCACATAGAGCTTTTTCAAAGCTCATGGTGCCAATGGTGCAAGGTATTGAGAACTTGCCAGGATCTTGTTTCTTTTGAGGTAGAGTTCTCTAAATCCAAGTATCTAGTTCACTAATGAGCAAGGGAGATTCACTTTCCCAAGTCTCATTACCAAGCAGCTTGGCATTCAGTTTCATGATAGCTCCTAAGTATTGAGCAACTTGCTCTCCAGTCACATCTTCATTCTCTTCAGAGGATGAATATTCTTCAGAGCTCATGAATGGCAGAAGGAGATTTAAAGGAATCTCTATGGTCTCTAGATGAGCCTCAGATTCCTCAGGATCCTTAATAGGAAACTCCTTCTTGCTTGAGGAACGTCCCAGGAGGTCTTCCTCACTAGGATTTTCGTCCTCCTCCTCCTTTGTGCATTCGGCCATATTGACTATGTCAATGGCCTTGCACTCTCCTTTTGGATTTTCTTCTGTATTGCTTGGGAGAATACTGGGAGGAGTTTCAATAACTTTCTTACTCAGCTGGCCCACTTGTGCCTCCAGATTTCTAATGGAGGATCTTGTTTCATTCATGAAACTGAAAGTGGCCTTTGACAGATCAGAGACTATATTGGCTAAATTAGAATTGTTTTGTTCAGAGTTCTCTGTCTGTTGCTGAGAAGATGATGGATATGGCTTACTATTGTTCAGCCTATTGCGTCCACCATTGTTAAAACCTTGTTGAGGTTTTTGTTGATCCTTCCATGAGAAATTTGGATGATTTCTCCATGATGAGTTATAGGTGTTTCCATAAGGTTCACCCATGTAATTAACCTCTGCCATGGCAGGGTTCTCAGGATCATAAGCTTCTTCAGAAGCTGCCTCTCTGGTACTGTTGGATGCATGTTGCAATCCATTCAGATTTTGAGAGATCATGTTGACCTGTTGAGTCAACACTTTTGTTCTGAGCCAATATGGCATTCAGAGCATCAATTTCAAGAACTCCTTTCTTCTGAGGTACCCCATTATTCACGGAATTCCTCTCAGATGTGTACATGAACTGGTTGTTTGCAACCATGTCAATGAGTTCTTGAGCCTCTTCAGGCATTTTCTTCAGGTGAATAGATCCACCTGCAGAATGGTCCAATGACATTTTCGAAAATTCAGAGAGACCATAATAGAATATATCCAATATGGTCCATTCTGAAAACATGTCAGATGGACATCTTTTTGGTCAGCTGCTTATATCTTTCCCAAGCTTCATAGAGGGATTCACCATCTTTTTGTTTGAAGGTTTGAACATCCACTCTCAGCTTGCTCAGCTTTTGAGGAGGAAAGAATTTATCCAAGAAGGCAGTGACCAGCTTATCCCATGAGTCCAGGCTATCCTTGGGTTGTGAATCCAACCATACTCTAGCTCTGTCTCTTACAGCAAAAGGGAAAAGCATGAGTCTGTAGACTTCAGGATCAACTCCATTCGTCTTTACAGTCTCACAGATCTGCAAGAACTCAGTTAAAAACTGATAAGGATCTTCAGATGGAAGTCCATAAAACTTGCAGTTTTGTTGCATTAAAGCAACTAGTTGAGGCTTAAGCTCAAAGTTATTGGCTCCAATGGCAGGAATGGAGATGCTTCTTCCATCAAACTTGGACGTTGGCTTAGTAAAGTCACCAAGCATTCTCCTTGCATTATTATTATTATTTTCGGCTGCCATCTCTTTCTCTTGTTCGAAAATTTCAAGAAGGTTTCTTCTGGATTGTTGTAATTTAGCTTCTCTTAATTTTCTCTTCAGAGTCCTTTCAGGTTCTGGATCTATTTCAACAAGAGTGCCTTTATCCCTGTTCCTGCTCATATGAAAGAGAAGAAAACAAGAAAAGAAGAGGAATCCCCTATGTCACAGTATAGAGATTCCTTTATGTTAGTAGAAAAAGAAAGGGGTAGAAGAATGAAGAATGGATTCGGATTTTTGGATGAGGAGAGGTGAAGAGAAGTGTTAGTGATTAAATAATTAAATAGAAGCAGAAAAGAGAAGAGAGAATTCGAAAATAATTTTTGAAAAAGTGGTTAGTGATTTTCGAAAATTATAATTAAAATTTAAACATGAAACAATTAATTAATTAAAAAGAATTTTTGAAAAAGAGAGAGATATTTTCGAAAATAGAAGAGGGAAAAATAGTTAGGTGGTTTTGAAAAAGATAAGAAACAAACAAAAAGTTAGTTAGTTGACTGAAAAAGATTTGCAATCAAATTTTGAAAAAGATAAGAAGATAAGTAGTTAGATAAGATAATTTGAAATCAAATTTTGAAAAAGATAAAATTTTGAGAAGGATAAGATAAAAAGATAAGATAAAAATTTTAAGAAAAAGATATTTTTGAAAAAAATTTAATTTTGAAAATTACTTAACTAACAAGAAACTACAAGATAAGGTTCTAGAACTTAAAGATTGAACCTTTCTTAACAAGAAAGTAACAAACTTCAAATTTTTGAACCAATCACATTAATTGTTAGCTAATTTTTGAAAATATGATATAAAGATAAGAAAAAGATTTTGAAAATAATTTTAAAAAAGATTTTTGAAATTTTCGAAAAAAATAGAAAAAATGAAAAAGATATGATTTTTGAAAAAGATCTTGAAAAGATAAGATTTTTAAAATTTGAAATTTTGACTTGACTTGTAAGAAACAACTAATTTTAAAAATTTTTGACCAAGTCAACCCAAAATTTCGAAAATTTGGAGGGAAATAAGGAAAAGATATTTTTTTATTTTTGAATTTTTAATTATGAAGGAGAAAAACAACAAAAATACTCAATGCATGAAATTTTTAGATCAAAACAATGAATGCATGCAAGAATGCTATGAATGTCAAGATGAACACCAAGAACACTTTGAAGATCATGATGAACATCAAGAACATAATTTTGAAAAATTTTTTTTTTGATGCAAAGAAAACATGCAAGACACCAAACTTAGAAAGTTTTAATGCTTGGAAAATATGAATGCAAAGATGCACATGAAAAACAAGAAAAGACACAAAACAAGAAATCATCAAGATCAAACAAGAAGACTTGTCAAGAACAACTTGAAGATCATGAAGAACACTATGAATGCATGGGATTTTCAAAAAAAATGCAAGAAAAATTTTTAAAAGTATGCAATTGACACCAAACTTAAAAATTAACACAAGATTTAAACAAGAAACACAAAATATTTTTGATTTTTATGATTTTCTAATTTTTTGAATTTTTATTAATTTTTTTCGAAAATAAAGTTTAGAAAAACGAAAAATAAAAGAAAAATTTTGAAAAAGATTTTTGAAAAGAAAATTACCTAATCTGAGCAACAAGATGAACCGTCAGTTGTCCATACTCGAACAATCCCCGGCAACGGCGCCAAAAACTTGGTGGACGAAATTGTGATCACTGTTCTAATTATTTTGAGATGAAGGCTTCTAAGGGGCAGCAGCTGAATTCACAACTCCGTTCAACTAACCAGCAAGTGTACTGGGTCGTCCAAGTAATAACCTTACGTGAGTAAGGGTCGAATCCACAGAGATTGTTGGTATGAAGCAAGCTATGGTCACCTTGTAAATCTCAGTTAGGCAGATTAAAGGGTAATTGTGATTATTGGAATAAATAATAAATAAAAAGGAATAATAAAAGGGATAGAACACTTATGCAGATTCATTGGTGGGAATTTCAGATAAGTGGATGGAGATGATGTATGACCCAAGGACGCCTGCTCTCCTACTGCTTCTACTCAATCCTTCTTACTCCTTTCCATGGCAAGCTGTGTATAGGGGTTCACCATCAGCGGTGGCTACTTTCAATCCTCTCGGGAAAATATTCTATGCGGCTGTCACTCGCACAGCTAATCATCTGGAGGCATCACCCATGGTTGATGGCTACATCCCATCCTCGCAGTGAAAACTAATGCTCACGCACTCTGTCACAGTACGGCTAATCACTGGTTGGTTCCCGCGCCTACTGGAATAGAATCCCTTGATTCTTTTGCGTCTGTCACTAACGCCCAGCACTTGCAAGTTTGAAGTACGTCACAGTCATTCATTACCGGAATCCTACTCGGAATACCACAGACAAGGTTAGACCTTCCGGATCCTCATAAATGCCGCCATCTATCTAGCTTATACCACGAAGATTCTGTTGGGGAATCTAAGAGATACACATTCAAGCTCTGTTGCATGTAGAACGGAAGTGGTTGTCAATCACGCGCGTTCATAAGTGAGAATGATAATGAGGGTTATCTAACTCATCACATTCATCATGTTCTTGGGTGCGAATGAATATCTTGGAATAAGAATAAGAGAGATTTGAATAAAAGAAAATAGAACTTCATTAATACTTGAGGTACAGCAGAGCTCCACACCCTTAATCTATGGTGTGCAGAAACTCCACCGTTGAAAATACATAAGTGAAAGGTTCAGGCATGGCCGAATGGCCAGCCCTCTCCATGATCAAGTGACCGAATGAATAAAGAGTTAAAGTGGTCAAAAGATGGTCAAAAGATATCTAATACAATAGATAAATGTCCTATATATACTAGACTAGCTACTAGGGTTTACATGAGTAAGTAATTGATGCATAAATCCACTTCCGGGGCCCACTTGGTGTGTGCTTGGGCTGAGCTTGATCTATCCACGAGCTGAGGCTTCTCTTGGAGTTGAACTTCGAGTTATGACGTGTTTTGGGCGTTCAACTCCGGATCATGACGTTTTTCTGGCGTTTAATTCCAGACAGCAGCATGTACTTGACGTTCAACGCCAAGTTACGTCGTCATTCTTCGAATAAAGTATGGAATATTATATATTGCTGGAAAGCCCTGGATGTCTACTTTCCAAAGCCGTTGAGAGCGCACCAATTGGAGTTCTGTAGCTCCAGAAAATCCATTTCGAGTGCAGGGAGGTCAGAATCCAACAACATCAGCAGTCCTTTTGTCAGCCTTTTTCAGAGTTTTGCTCAAATCCCTCAATTTCAGTCAGAATTTACCTGAAATCACAGAAAAACACACAAACTCATAATAAAGTCCAGAAATGTGAATTTAACATAAAAACTAAGGAAAACATCCCTAAAAGTAGCTTAAACTTACTAAAAACTACCTAAAAACAATGCCAAAAAGCGTATAAATTATCCGCTCATCAGGCGCTTTGCGGGATGAAGCGTAAAAGAAGGATGTTTAGTGGTTGGCGTTGCAAATCAAGGCTCATTTTGGTTGATACTTCAATGATTAGATGCAAGGGTTGGGCTAGTGTTCAATTGGATGTGTCTAGAAGGAGAGTTTGGTACTTCATTGAGAATTCATCTTGCTTGCCACCCAGATGGATTAATGATGATCAATTTGAATATGGGTGTAGAAATAAGATTTGGGATCTGGGAATACATGAGAATCAATTTTGGGAGCCCATAGCTTGTGCGAAACTCCATCAAGGCTTGGAGTGATTAATTATGAATGATGGAGCTTATTGGAAATCCAAGCATTGGTGGATGTTCAAGGATGGATTCAAGTACAAGCCACCTTGATGAGAAGCTCCCCATAAGTCCAACTTAAGGACAATAAATAAAAGTGCTAGGTGGGAGACACTCCACCAGGGTAACATCTTTTCATTTTTCTCTTTTGTAAATATTGGTAGAAATTAGTTTGATTTCATGTTTTGTTTTGTTTGTTGAGTTTAACTGGTAGTTTGGTAAGTTAAATAAGGTTTTGTGGTGTTTTGGTAGATGTTTAGAGCTTTGAAAAGCTTGGTTTAGTGCAAAAACATGGAAAAATTTTGAAAAATATAGCACCAACCCACGCGTACGCATCATCCACGTGTACGCGTGGACGTAAGCTTTTCGACTATCCACGTGCACGCATGCCCCACACGTACACGTGGATCCCAAATTTCCAACTTCCATACTTTTACCCGAGAGTTGTGCGAGTTGTGGGCTGGAACTATGCCTTTAGCACAAACCAACCCACGCGTACACGTCGCCCCATGCGTACGCGTCGCCTCTTTGAATAACCCGTCATGCGTACGCGTCGCTGCCATTTCACCTATCTACGCCTATGCGTCACCTAACTCGCGCGCGTGGATTGCCCTGTCTCATCCACCTTCTTTTCTTCCCCTCTTTCCATTTCTTTCCTTCTTCTCCCTTCTCTTCTTTTCTTTCCCTTCTTCAACCATCATCCAACACCACCAAACACCATCTATAACCATTTCTTTTAGTTAGATAATTAGTTAGTTGTTTAGTCCATGAACTCTCTTTCCTTTCCCTACTTGTGACATAACTCTATTACCTCTTTCTCTTGGGCTTCCCTTACTTGTGGCATAATTTAATACCTTAACTCACTCCTTAATCGTTCAGGCCTATCGACTAGATATGCCCTCACTTCCCTTCGAGAGCAATCAATGGGTCACTGGTTTGATCATTGGATGCAACGGCACTGGATCACGAGGAGAAGAACTTATAAGGCGAAAGACTATAACTGTGGCTGGAAAGAAAGAGAACGACAACTCCTTCTCCTATTCACTTTCATAAGTTTTTGTTTATTTTTCTGTTTTTCATTATAAATGTTGGATTATAATTCTTGTTTACTGTTAATTATTGCTGATTACCCATGAGATGCTATCCTAGCATCATTGTTGTTCATATTCCTTGTTGGAATCCTTTATTGAGGATTATGATTTGTCTCTTGGTTTTGATTTCTTCATGTTTATTTTTATGCATACCAAGTGCAGGAGAATTGCCTTTCGAGCTTTCTATATTTTTTGATTTTCTTGGTATAGCCAGCCACCATGTGATTTGAATCATTTTCCTTGATTAGGCAATTTCTTGATGGATGCTATGCATTTATCTTAATGCATTGTGTTTCTTGATCATATGCATCCATATGTTATGCTTAGGCTTAAATGCTTTCATGCTTTTTTATCGCTTGTTTGGTTTTTCTTAACCTACGAGTTTAGAGTATTTTAAGCACACTGGAATGAGTGAAGTGCATTCTTCTTTTGTGTAAATTATGAGTAAGCTTTTATGCTAGTGTGCCGGTGTTCTAAACCGCGCGCAACTTAGAACTCACACACTTATTCTTCTTCAATGTCACACAAAATTCACTCACTTCATCCTAGTGATTTACCTCATTTCAACATTGTATACTTCCTTGCTTTTGCATTTACTTGTCTTCTTATCCTATTTTCTATTTTCAGGATGCACCATAAATAACAAAGGAAGCGGGAGAAAGAACAAGCAGCAATCGGTTGACCTACCAGCTAAAGGTAGCAACTCGGAGAATCGCCGTACCCCCTTGTTCATCTTTGAATGCACCAAGAACGGTGCAAGATTTTAAGTGTGGGGAGATCGTTCGACCAGTCAGTGTTTTTGGGTGACAAATTTCTGATCCCAACACTTTTGCATTTCATTTTTTAGGTCTTTTTAGGATTTTTAGTTTTATGTATATATAATAAGCTTAGTTAAAATAATGAAATTTTCCAAGATAAACATTTTTAATAGGGCATTGGTGTCCCAATTGATTCGAGTGAAAACTTTTTATTGAACTTGCTTGAATTATACATTGTGGGACATGATTTTGAGCTAAGAACACAAGCATGTGAGATTTGAGCTTTAGTGTGTGGTTACATCATATAACCATTTATTTTCATTCTTGTGTGTATTATTCTCCTTCTATGATTGTAATCTTTGATTTGTTTGACTCTTTATGTCTATTATTCTGTGTATACATGAATTTATATGATTAAGGCCATTGTTTCATTAGCTCACTTATCCAAATAGCCTACCTTTTATCAACAATTGTTAACCAATTTTGAGCCTATGCCAAACCCATTTGTTCTTAATTTTAGCACATTAAAAGCCTAAAGCGAAAAATAATAAATGTCCTTTGTTTGGATCTTTGATTCGCTCAGGCTAGTGAGAGTGTTTATTATTCAAATTTGGGGAAGGTTGGGAACATTGGGTTAGGGTAAAAGGGTGTTTTGTATTTCTATATTGGGAATTGGGTACATACTCATGTATTAATTAAATGTTTAAACCATATGCATTGATACCTTTGTACATAATTACATCAAAAAGAAAAAAATGAGAAAAACAAAAGAAAAAAAGAAGAAAAGCAATAAAAAGGGGACAAAATGTCCCAAAGTAAAGTTCAATAATAATCAATGCATATGGGTTGTGATCAAAAGAGAATTCATGAGTATGTGAAAAAGTGGAGAATGGGTAGTTAGGTTAGCTTTAGAATTGTAATAGGTTGTTATATAGGTTAGGTGGGAAGTTTAAGTTAATCAAAGATTCAAACTCTAGTCCACTTAACCATATATAATCCGACCTTGACCCTAGCCCCATTACAACCTATGGGAAAGTCCTCATGATATTTGTATGCATGCATGAAATAATTACTGATTGTTAGATGAAAAATAAATCTTGGAAAGCATGATTAGGGGAGAATTAAGTGAATTAGCCCTATACACTTGAGCGACTAGAGCGGATACACATCCGGTGAGGGTTCGATTGCTCAATTACATGTTTCTACCCATGATCATCTTTCTTGCAAGTTTGTAAAATCTTCCAATAACTCGATTCAATTGTGGGTTTGATTTGAGTGCTATGGCTTTAGCCCTCGTTCTTATATATGTATTCTTGGAAGTTGATTTATTTTGACTAAGTAGTTGCATTCATGTAGATAGAAGCATATAGTTAGGTTGCATATGGTTAGTTTGCATTGAATAGATGTTGATACCTTTTGTTTCTCTCTTGATTCTAGCATGAGGACATGCTTGGTTTAAGTGTGGGGAGGTTGATAAACCCCATTTTTAGGGTTTATCTTGTGCTTATTTTGGGGAATTTTATCATATTTTCTCACATTTATTCAATGAAATGGCATGGTTTCATGATTTTCTCCTAATTTGTGCATAAGTGTGAAAACATGCTTTTAGGCCTTAATTTGCTAATTTTGATTCACCTTTGATTCCACTAGATGTCTTGATGTGTTTGTTAGTGAATTCAGGATAAAAAAGGCTAGGAATGGATCAAAGGAGTGAAGAGAAAGTATGCAAGGTGAAAAACTCATGGAAAATCAAGGATTTGGAGTGTACCCGCTGATGCGTACGCATGACAGATGCGCACGTGTGGATGTGATGTCGCATGGCGACGCGTACGAGTGACATGACGCATACGCATGGATAGAAAAATGGCCAGTAACGCACGTGACCTCATTAAAGTGAAAACGTTGGGGGTGATTTCTGAGCTGCCCAGGCCCAAATCCAACTCGTTTCTGAGAGTATTTCATGCAGAATTCAAGCTTGGGCAAAGGTGGGGTGCACATAGTAGAGTTTTGGATCATGCTTTAGTTAGAATTCTAGAGAGAGAAGCTTTCTCTTCTCTCTAGAATTAGGTTAGATGTAGATTAGAATTTCTTAGATCTAGGTTTATTCATGCTTTGATTTACTTTTCCTTTCTAATTTCTTGTTCCTTTACCTTTGCTTTCCTAGTTTAATATCTTACTCTTTGTATTTGTTCACTTTGTTGTTGAAGCACTCTTGCTTCTTCTATTTTCCTTTAATGCAATTTATGTTTGATTTCTTTTATAGTTGATTTGCTTTGTTATTGTTATTTCCTTGCAATTGGTAGTTGTACATTTATATTTCTTGCAATTTTATCTTACTTACCTTTTATGCCTTCCAAGTGTTTGATAAAATACTTGGAAGGATGTTAGACTAGATTTTCCTTTTCTTGGCTTGTGTTGAGTAATTGGTGACTCTTAAGTTATCAAACTCTTTTGTTGATTGATAATTGGAAATTGCTAGTTGACTTGAATGCCACTAAAGCTAGTCTTTCATTATGATTTGACTAGGACTTGTGGTCTTAAGTTGATATCCACTTGACTTTCCTTCATAGTTAGAGGTTAACTAAGTGGAGCAATGGACAATTCTTGTCACAATTGATGATGATAATAAGGATAGGACTTCCAATTCTCATTTCTTGCCAAGAGCTTCCTTAGTTGATTAGTTTATTTCTTTTGATATTTACATTTCTTGTCTCTTATTACAAAAACCCCAAAACATTCCTTCCTAACCAATAACAAGAACACTTCCCTGCAATTCCTTGAGAGACGACCCGAGGTTTAAATACTTCGGTTTATTTTTGTTGGGGTTTGTTACTTGTGACAACCAAATTTTTTATTGAGGAATTGTTTGTTTGTTTAGAAATATACTTGCAACGAGATTTCATTTGTGAAATTCTTTACCAATTGACAATTTCTGTTCATCAACCTTACTTCCTCTTTGAATGCTCTGTTGTCTTGAAAGTAAATTACAGAAAGTAAAGATGGAAAACATAAGGGATTGGAGATGTTGATTCCTCATGAATTAATGGGTCTCATTCCTTCTCAATCATGTAAGATAGATCCATGGCAGATTGTAAATAATTGGGTCCCAATCTCTTGGTGACTCAATTTCTCTCAACATAATCAATTGCAACTTTCGTGATCTAATTGCTCATGAGAAGAGATGAAGTTCAATTTCTAATCCAGAGACCACACCAACCAATAATGTATTGATCAAGAAGATTATGAGAGAAGAGCCTCAAACTGAATTCCATGATCCCTTTCTCAACGCTCACATGTAATTCAAGTAGATCCAATCCCCCTTTCGGTAGTAATTGGATCTATAAAGCACAAAGACTCTCTCTTAGATAAACCATCATGATTTCTAATCTCATACTACATAAATTCAAAGACCCAATATTATAGTAGTTATATGTCACGTACCAACTCAAAATCAAGAATCAATTTCATTATGCCAGGTGAGCTCAAACTAAACCCTATGATCCTTCTCTCGAATTCACAATAGGATGCTAATAGATCCAAGGATCTTTGAAGAACAAAACTCTCTTGCAAGAATTCTAAAAGATATCCATGTATGAAATTAGAATGAAGAAGAGAAGAAGAAATAAACATCAATTCAATCAAAATTGAAATAGAGCTCCTTTTCCAAATGCAGAGGGAATTAAGAAGTCATTGCTCTCAAATAAAAACTAAATTGCATGAAAGTAGAGTGCATGAAAATAAAGAGTGAGAATTCAAAATAAAAATTGAAAATTCAAGAATTCATAAATGAAAATTACAAATTAAACTAAATTACTACTAAGGAAGAAGAGAAGAGAAAGGGAAGAAGAGAATGTGAGGGGAGGGGTCCGAAGACCCACTCCCAGTAGAGTGTGCCTATGAAGTGTGTGTATGTGTGTGTGTTCTCCCAACAATTCTAGCCTCCCAATTCTATGAAATTACAAATTGAAATGAAATTGAAAACAAATTACAATTAAATGAAAATTGACTATTCTAGATGATTCTTGTGGCCTTGATTGGTTGAGATTTATGGGCTTTGTTTGCTTGAGGTTGGATGGACCTTGAAGTAATTTAATTTAACCAAAACCAAGCTCCAGGGGTCACTTGGGCGTTATTGGCACCAACGCCTTCACAAACCCAAGTTAGCAACGTCTTTGTGTTTTTGGGGCTTAATGATGCCTATTGTTTGAGCTTCAATTTTTGTGCCCCACTATAAACTATTATACGTTGGAAAGCTCTAAATGTCAGCTTTCTAACGCAATTGGAAGCACCTCAATTGGACCTCCGTAGCTCAAGTTATGCTCCATTGCAGGGGATAAGGTTAGCCTGCCAGGGTCGCAGGCGTTATTTGTGAACACACCTTTGTATTTTGGCATTGCTAACGCCTTCAATTTCTGAGGCTCTAAATGAAGCCAATTTTTGAAGTTTCAAACGAATGTCAACCCCATACTATGATATATCGTTGGAAAGTTCTGGAAGTCTACTTTCCAATGCCATTGAGAGTGCATCATTCGAAGCTCTACAACTCAAGATATACGCCATGGAAGATGAAGAGGTCAGCTGTGTAACAACCCTAGGTTTTGAAAATCAAATAATTAGTTATTTGCGATTTATTTTATTTGTTGATAATTTTATTTTAAGAAAATTATTTTACTAAAGGTAATTAAATGGAGTTTCATGATAATTAGAGTTTAAATTAATTAGAATTTTTATATAATCTTTATTAGATATTTGATATAACTGAAATTATAATTTTAGTAATTGAAAAATAAGAAAGAATTGTATAATTTAATTCTATTTTGAATGAATTATGTTATTAATTTGATCTCCTAAAAATTATTTTATTAGAAATGATTAGATTGATATTTATAAATACTTTAAGTTTAATTCAATTAATATTTGTGTACAATTTTTATTATAATTAGTTATTTTATAAATTGAAATTAAAGATTTGGAGATAGAAAAATAAAGAAAAGTTATCTCCTTAAATTTGAATAATTAAAATTGAGTTTAAACTATATTTTATAAAAAATGTGATTAATATGTTTATTTTATAATTTAAATTAAAAATAATTGATTCAACATATCAATATGTTGATAAATAATGTTCCTAAATATTTGTAATAGAGTATATTTGATTTTAAAATTATTCTACACTCCAATTTTATCAAAATATCTATTCATATCTATCTTTATTTTTTATAAAATTCTAATTTCTAACCCTAATTCCCAAATTGAATGAAAAACCCTAATTCGCAAATCCTAGAAACCCTAACCCTAATTTTCCCCCTTTCCCCTGAAGCATGCAGCCCCCACCCCGTTTCTTCCTAAACACAATACACACACAAAACAAAGAAAGAAACGCAGAGATGGAGAGGAAGAAGAGAGAGCTCAGAATCGGAGGGGAAGGAGCCGCACTCTACACTGTCCAATTCATCGCCACCGCCGCACCTCGTCTGCGCCGTCACCATCACTCCATGGAGCTGCCACCGTCATCCACGCGTTGCTGAGGGAAGCCCGAGACAGAAGATGAGGGAGACGCGAGCCAAGGACCGTGATGAGGAGAAGCTGTTGTCGTCAAGCCACCCGTCGCCGCCACTGGAGGAGTTTCATGCGTCGCCGTCACCACCGTTGCTAGTGTGGTCGGAGCCGCCATCACTGGAGAGAGAGAAAGCGCGAATCTGAGGAGGGAGAGAGAGATACGATGCAACAGAGGAGGAAGGAGAAGTCTTCTGTCATCACCGCCATGTCTCTTTACCGCCGCTACCGTCGATAGAAGTCGTCGCCGTCGCCAAGCCGCTGCATCGCCGGACATTATCACTGGAGGACTGAATGGAGAAGCTCGCCAGTTCTGCATCTGCCTCTGGTTTCTGGAATCCGAGAAGACGCTACCGCTGTTGCTAGAATTGTTATTGTTGCTCTGGCCCTGCTCTGGCTCCACTCTGAATCATTACCGTTGCTATTTGGCTGATGCTGAGGCCTTCCACCATCACTGGAGCTTCCCAGAATCATCGTGGTTGCTGCCAAGAGAGCTGAATGGGTGCTGGAAACTGCTAACGGAGCTACCATGTTTGATTATTTCTTCGAGTTGCGACATCGAGGTAGGGGATTTATTTTTAAATTTAAACGTTTTTAATTTAGAATGCCTACAAAGTTAATTGGATAATTGCAAATAGTTAATGATGGTTAAGAATTGATTAATTGATGTGAATTACTTGAAATGTGTTTGAGAATCGTTAATGGTTGTGATGATTGTGAATGTCACTGGGTTTTGTTATTGTGAGTAATTAATTTGACAATATTAATTTTGGTTAATGCGGTGACTGATATTAGTTTTCTAATTTTGATGGATTTGTTGGAAATTCTGATCTTATGTGATATTGCTGAATTGGTTGAAATCTGGTTGTGAATTGTATTTTGAATGACTGATTTTTGTGATGAGTTGGCTGAGATTCTGATCTTGAATGAGTTACTTTGAATTATTTGATATTGAATTAGAATTTTAATATATTGGGATGGCTGTGAAATGGACTTGTGACGGGTTGGAATTGGTTGAAATGTGGCTGCAAGTGGTGATTCATTTAATGTTATTTATTAAATTGAAATATGATGAGTTAATTATTAAATGAAATGTATTTTGAGAAAAGTTTGTTGTGGTGATTATTCTGAGTTATGATTGAAGTTGGATGCGGATGTGAATTGAGTTTAAGTTATGGCTGTGATATTGAATGGCTTCGTTGTCGTGAGTAATTAACTGATGAGATTTACTTTGATTTGAGGCTGTGATTGTTATGGGTTTTCTGATTATTTTAGGATTGCTGGAAATTCCGATTTAAGTCGATTATGCCAACTTGGTTAGTAGTGTTGATTTAAGTTTAATTAAAGTTGATTTTGAGGACAGTTAAAGAATTGAAGGTTGACCACTGAACTATTTTCTAAAAAAAATGATCTTTAGAATAAAATGGTAACTTTACTAATAACTAAATTACTTTAAGAATAACTAGAAATATGAAAAAGTTTGTGTTTCAAATGTTAGTTATAATTCTTGAAGCTGAACTAGTTTACTTTTTAAAGAATGGTTTATGGAAACTCTGATTTTAATTAATGTTAGGATGTTGGTTGTTAAACTGATTTATGATGAGATGATTATTGAGATTCTGTTGTTGTGGTAACTACTGATAAAAGAACTGGAGATTTGTTGAGAAAGAGGGAACCCGTAAGGGTGGTTAAGTCCAAGTTTTAGGGGAGGTGCTGCCGGAATTTTTATAAAATTTGAAGTTCTATTAGAAATGTTATTTTAAAAAGATTTGGATGTGGGAAGATATATTATTTGATTTTAAGTTATTAAGAACAAAATAAATTATGTTTTAAGTTTGAAGTATTGAGAAAAATATTTTGTTTTGAGTTTTATTTATTATGTTCTGAATTTGCTTTATTAAGGAAAATTATTCTATTTTGAGTTTGATTTATGAAAAAAAGTTATGTTTTGATTTTTATTTAATTTGGAAAAAGAATTGTTATAAGGTCGATTTAAATATTAAAAAGACCTATCGTTTTGGACTTAGTCGATGATGGTTAATGATTTTTTATAAAATTGAAAAGTGAGTGTTCTTCTAAAAGCATTAAGGAAAGACTTAAATTCTTGGAAATGGTTTGGGTTGAAATTTGCCAAAGTAAGGAATGAAAAGAGGATTTGGTTTTAAATGATTGGTTAAGATTTTTGGGGACGAGTATTTGAGGAAATTAAGAAACGTTTAAGGAAAATTGTCATGAATTTAAACGGGAAAAGAGAATGGGGAACTGATATACAGATTGTTGAGATTTAGAAAGGAAAATAAAGTGTTAAAAGGCGGGAAAACCCCACGAACTGTTAGTTGTTTAACTACGAGGGAAACCCACGAACTGATAATTGGTTAAATTCGGGAAGTACCCACGAACTGAATGATCGTTGATCTCGGGGAAACCTATAAATTGTTATTTGTTTTATATGCGGGAAAAACCCACGGACTGATAATCATTGATTACGGGAATAACCCATGAATTGCTGTATATTGATCTTGGGTATAACCCACGAACTGAAGATCATTGTTTGCTGTGTATTGATCTCGGGTATAACCCACGAACTGAAGATCGCTATGTTATTGTGTATTGATCTCGGGGAATAACCCACGAACTGAAGATCCCTGTTTTGTTTGTGAAATGATCTCGAGGACGCCCACGAACTGAGGATCACTATTTTCCCTTGTGCGTATATTATGGGGTCAGGCTTTGCGCCGATTGCCGGTAGTCACGAAGGAGTGGTATTCTTACCACCGACATATATGCACTAAGGACACAAAGGGAAGCCATATCTGGGACTTATTCCTAAGTAATGTTGGGCTGTAGGGTGTAAACCGACACGTGAGCTCATGGTCTACTTAGGACAGACATACATTATATTGGTTGTGCATTTACATTTGGTTGTGTTTGTGTGTATTACTTCTTTGTGATTGTGTTGTTTGTCTGATTGTGATTTGTTTGTGTTGAATCGAGTTTCTTACTTGTGCTAGTAGGTTGTGAATGTATAGAGATGATTAACAACAGTTGTTATGACTGAGAATCAATTATGTGGCTGAAAGATATTTAATATGACAAGTTTTGTGATTGAGATCTGTTTTGGTTTTAGAATTTCTTGAGTTTAGAGATTTTGATAGAGGTAATTGATTAGCTAAAGTAACCCAATAGTATTTTCAAAAAATGGTTTCATAAAAAAAGTTAATTATTTGCATGATAATCATTACTTTTATGGCATTCCCATTCCCTACTGAGAATGTGTGGTTTGTTCTCACCCCAAAACCTTCCACCCTTTCAGTGACACAGGTTCGAAGACTCAGTTTGAAGCTGCGGACGATTGTTGGACTATATTTATGAGTTAAGTGTATGAGTTAATTTGCTTTCATAGAGTTCCCTCGCACTTATTGCTTAAGATTTTTATTTTATATAGAGGGATAGGATTTGTATCTGAGTTTTATTTGAAATCTTTTGTATGACAGATATTATTATTAATAATTATGTGATTATTATTACTTTGAAATGTTTGATATATAAATTTGATAATCAAAAACAAAATTTTCTGGAATTTTCTTAGAAACTGAAATGCAATATTGAACTAAAGGCTCAATAGTAAATAGTTAATAAAGGAAAACAGGTTAGTAATGCCTTACTTTCAGTACGATCATGACGTTCTGGAAGTTGGGTCATTACAAGCTAGCCTGACTACATGTTGATACCATGTTCATCTTTGCACTTTCGGGGCAAGTTTTCTCCTTCAGATTTAGTGTCCACCATGTAGTGCCATATATGCTTGGAAAGCTCTTAATTCCTACTTCTCAATACCATTAGAATCACCTCATTTGGAGTTTTGTAGCTCAAGTTATTTTTGTTTGAAGGAGACAAAGTCATGCTATCAAGAAGCTCAAAAGTGGCGTTGCCAACTTGGTTTTCCAAGTTAGCAACGTGTTCAATGCCCAACTTGAAGGATACTTTGGCAACTTGCAAGCTTGAGTTAGTGGCATCCTTCATTGCATTTTATGAGCTAGAATCATTGGCGTTGCTAACTTGAATCCTAAGTTGCCAACATCAATTTCCAAGTCAGTAACTCCTTTGTATTTTTCAAAGAAGGAGTTGGCAACTTCAATTTCCATGTTAGCAACACCTTTGTATTTTTCAAAGAAGGAGTTGCCAACTTCAACAACTTCAAAGCTCTGCCCCCTTTTGCTTTGGAGCATATTTTGTGCATCGCGTGCACCGATTAGACTCCTGATGCAAGGATCTGGCAACAGATCATTGCCAACTATATCCTGCCTAGCACGCATGCCACGCACGTTAGGGTCCGAGTGGTAGTTTTGCTTTGGGATATTTTGGAGGGGAAGAAGATCTCTGTTCTTCCCCTAATCAGAGATTCGATGTGAAAAGTGAAACAACAATAGAAATATAACATCTCCTTTCCATTGATGATCACCAGATTAGCCGCTTTATCTGGAGTGGAGAGACGCCCGACAGACGGACGTCTGTCTTCATTAGCAAGCAGCCATTCCTGGCATACCGCGACTATGAGGGACTGCCACAGAAGAAGAGGAAGACGACTGAGCCTCCATCATCAGCAGAGGCCTCAGCACCTCCTGCACCTCCTGTACCTACACCCCGACCTCAGACGCCTTATGAGCAAGGTCGGGAGATCATTCAGATCTTCCATCGCTACGAGCGCCGCGACGCTCGCCGCTTCCAGTGGATTGATGAATCCACATTTCATGATATTTATTTGCTCTATTTGGGTAGATTTCATCAACTTTTCTTGCATTTATCCATTAAAATAGCATAGTTTCATGAATTCTTCCTAATTTGTGCTTGAAAGTAAAAATATGCTTTTTAGGCCTTTTAATTGCTAAATTTTATTTACATTAATCCCACTTGGTGTCTTGATATATTTTTTGAGTGATTTTAGGTTTCCAAGGCAAGTATAAGTTGAAGAAGTGAGAAAAAGAGCATGCAAAAGGGAAGAAATCATGAAGGAAATAGAATTTGGGAAGCTGCCAATCCTGACCTCTCTGTACTAAATTGGTCATAACTTGAGATACAAGGGTCCAAATGAGGCGGTATCAGCGGTATTGGAAAGCCAACGTCCGGAGCTTCAAAATGATATGCAATTTGCTATAGTGGACATAAGTCTAAGTGTGCGTAGGCATAGGTACTTGTGCATACGCACAAGTTGGGATTCAGCATGTGTGCGTACGCAGACACCTGTGCGTATGCACAAATCCTGGTACATGACCTCATTAATTACAACTCACTGGCAGCGATTTTTGGGCCCCCAAAATCCAATCCAACTCATTTCTGAAGCTATTTCAAGCCAAATTGAAGAAGGATGAAGGGGGAGCACTTAGATTTAGGTTTTTACATATTTTTGTTTAGTTTTTCTAGAGAGAGAAGCTCACCCTTCTCTTTAGAATTAGGGTCTTCTTAGTTTAATTTCTTACAATTTTTACTTTTAATTCTTGTTTTGATGTAGCTTCATTTATGTTTTCATGTTCTTTTATCTTGTTCTTCTTCATTTCTTTTGTTAATTTATCTTTTATGTCATTTTTCATTTTATGAACACTTTAGTTATTTTAATTTTAATTAACGCAAATTTATGTTTCATGTTCATTTATTACTTTCTCTAGTTGTTATTGTTATTTTCTTACTTTAGTAGCTTTAGAATTTATTTTTAATGCAATTTAATGTTATTTTATTTTTATGCACACCAAGTGTTTGATAAAATGCGTGGCTTAGTTTTCATTTAGTTTTTCTTCACTCTTGACTTGAAATTGTTGACTTTGGTGATCCTTGAGTAATTGATGTCCATTCTTGTTTGATACATTAGGATAGTTAGTTGATTTGGTCTCCATTGACTCCTAAGTGTTGACATAGGACTTATGGATTGAAATCAACTATGCCTATTTGACTTATCCTCGATGTTAGGGTTGACTAAGTAGGATTAACTCTTCATAATCATCACGTGTTTGTGGTCAATGCCTATGATAGGTATACTTAGCTCTCAATTACTTGCCAAGAGGTTTATTTCATTTTAATTTTCCTTGCTTTGACTTTTATTGCTTTGACTTTTAGTTTCTTGCATGTTTAGTTTTCACACTCTTCGTTGAGAAATTGAATATTTGGGTGGAATTGAGTTGTGGATGTCCATTCCGTATTGTGTGAGGTTTGTTAATTGGTTTGGTTTTCCTTGACTCTATGTGACCCACTAGTGTTGACTTAGGACTTAGGGATTGGAATAAATTATGCCCTTTTGACTAATTCTCAAGTAGGATTGACTAATTGGAATTAATTCCACACAATTGCCATGTTTGTGGTCCATAACGAGGATAGGAATCCTTAATTCTCCAATTCTCACCAAGAGCTCTTTTTTTCATTTAATTTCCATTTTCATTTCCTTTACTTGCTTTCCTTTAATTTCTTGCATGCTTATTTACATTCCTTGCATTTTAATTTCTTACTTCTCTCTTGCATTTACAATTTTCCATGCTCTCTCTCTCATAGCCAATGATATGACACTGCATTGTAATTCCTAGGGAAGACGACCCGATGTTGAATTACTCTTGATCTCGGATACTTTAATTTGAATTAACATTTGATCGCGAGAATTCATTGTTGGTTTGGACTATGCTACCAATGAATTGATGCTTGTTTTGATTGATTCCAAACTATACAATAAATTCTCGTTATCATGGATTGTGGCGAAGTTTGAGGGTAGAGACCTTGGGCCACCTCCTCCAGATACACCAGAGGGGGAGCTAACACCAGAGCATGAGCCGACAGTTGACGAGCCGATAGTTGAGACAGCAGTAGAGCCAACTGGGCAGGCAGTTGAGGAGCCGGCAGCTGAGACCACCTCAGAGTCCTCCCGAGCCATCATAGTGTATCACCGTCATCACCACCCACCACCATCAGATGGTGGAGCATCTCACAGTTGACCACCCCTGGTTCGATTTTTGGCATGAAGAACTGTGCATGATTTAAGTGTGGGGGAAGATCTACGATTTTTTGGGTGTAAACATTCTTTCCTTAACACTTTTCATTTAGTTTATTTCAGTTTTATTATGCTTTTGTAGATATTTACAACACTTTACTTTTTGCTACATATTGGTACTTTGGTATATATATATATATATATATATATATATATATATATATATATATATATATATATATATTAGTTGTTTCTAGTCATCTTTAGTATTGCGCTTTGGTTTTGGTACATATATACATATTGCATTTTATATTGCTTGGTATATAGTATAGATATGGATTGTGATTGGATGATGTGAATGGCATATGCCTAACTCATTTTGATCCTAATTGTTCATGTTACTTTTTCTGAAAATTAGGAAAAGAACTAGGAAATTTTGAAAAAATTTGCATCCATCACAACAACATACATATAGGAAATAATTTTGGTGAAAAACAACAAAGATTTTCAAGAATTTTGTCTCAAGGGTATTCTATTGAATTGATCGGAAAATTGTTTTCAACTTGCTTGAATGACTCTTATGGAACATAGAAGAGTAACGAACAAATACCTTGTGAGTTTTTGAGCTATATTGAGTGGTTACACATTTTAACCACTAATTTTGTTCATTGTGTGCTATGCTCCTTCTATGATTGTAATCTTGGTTTTGCTTGATTCTTTATTTCCTATGATTGATGTTTTGAATTGCATTGAGCATGATTGAGGCCATCTTTGTTTAAAGCTTACCTAACCCATATAGCCTACTTTTTGCATTTACCATTGTTAATCCCCTTTTGAGCTTTAATTACCCCATTATTCTTGGCATTAGCACATCACAACCTTAAGTGGAAAACCATGATTTATCTTAGATTGTATCCTTGATTAGCTTAGGTTGAGGAGTGTGTTTCATTTAAGTGTGGGGAAATTTTGAGAAACATTGGTAGTGAATGAAATGTTCAATTTGGGTATTTCATCGAAAATTTTGAAAAATGGAGCACTCATGTATGAACTACTAAACCATATGCATTTCCTTTCAAAAAAAGGGGGGATGAAAGTTGCCCCAAAGAAAATAAAAGTGAATAAGAGATGCATATGTGATGTGAATGATAAAGCATACATGAGTGTTGGTGAAAAAAATAAATGATGGAAGGTTAGGATTGCATTTTTTTTTATTTGGTTGATATAGGTTGAGTGGAAAACTTAACCTAATTAAGGATTCAATCATTTTAGTCCACTTGGCCATATCTTTTCTACCTTTACCCTAACCCCATTACAAGCCTAATAAGTTCTCATGATAATTGCATTCATGCATTAATTGTTTGTTGATTGTTAAATGAAAAACCAAAAATCCTTGAAAGCATGATTAGGAAGAGATTTGAGTGATTAAACCCTAGACACCTAGTGAGGGTTCAATTACTCAATTCTATGTTTCCACTTCTTATCATGAATTCTTGCAAGTTGCTTCATTTTAAAATTTGAATCAATTCTTTAGATCTTGCTTATATTGGATTATTTCCTTGCTTTGCGCTATTTGTCTATACTTGCTTGGGAATTCGTTTGTTTGTTTTCACCAACTTCATAGGAAACTATAGATAGATATATAGGTATAGATAGTATACATACATACTTGCATGCATATAGATAGTTGCATTTAATAAGTCGATTACCCCTTTTCATCCTTCTCCTTGTTGGTTTAGCATGAGGACATGCTATTGTTTAAGTGTGGGGAAATTGATGAGTCCATATTTGATGACATATTTTGACACAATTTGGATGGATTCTGGCATATAAACTCACACTTAAGCACGCACCCAAATAGCATACTTTTGTGTTTTGCTCCTAATTTGTTCCTAGATATGAAAACATGCGATTTTATGCTTGAATTGCCTTTTGATGCCATGACATGTTTGTTGAGTAATTTCAGGTCATTTAGGTAAGATTGGCTAAGCAAAAGTGGAAGAAAGCATGTACAAGGGAGAAAACATGAAGAAAATAAGGAAAAGCACACACAGCGAAGTGTGCACGCACACAAAAAGGAATTTCCATGTGTGCGTGTGCACGACCACCTGTGCGTACGCACAGGTCAACTTTCAGCCAAGTGTGCGTACGCACACATCTGTGCGTACGCACAGGACCCTGCACGTGATTTCATTAATGAAACATATACTACACGATTTCTGAGGACTTTTGGCCCATTTTGGAAGTCTTGAAGGCTGAATATTGATGCTATATTTAGAGGAATTCAACACTTATGAAGGCATTAGAGTAGGCCATTTTTTTACATTTTTTGTGTAGTTAATTAGGAGTAGGAGTAGTGTAGAGTAGAGAGCTCTCCTAGGGTTTATCAATTTCTATTGTAGTATTTTATAGAAAGCTTTGATTTTGAATTTTGCTTCTTTAATTTAAAGTACTCTCAATTCCCTCTTTAATTATAGCAACATTTACTTTCATTTCCTTTTAGTTCAAGTTACTTTGTTCATATTTGTAATTTTGAGTTTCTTGAAGTTTTGATTGATGAATTTAATGTTTCATGCTTTCTTTATGTTTGATTACTTGTTTACATTTGGTTTTGTGAATAGTTGGTTATAATTTCCATGTTTCTTTTGTAATTTCTCATATTTTGGTTTTATGCCCACCATGTGTTTGTGAAAATGTCACTTGGTAATTTTGAGTAGATTTTCACACCTTGACTTGGGGCTTGAGTTTCTAAGATACTAGAGTCATAATGTCCGACATTTAGTGGTAATTATTGGGGAGTTAGTTGACTCTTGTTTCCATTAAAGCTAGCTTTTTATCCACTAGTTTGGTAAGTTAGCTAGGACTTATGGATTAAAGTTAATTATACTTGTTTGACCTACTCCTCGATGTTGGGGGTTAAAAATAAGCGAGACTAACTCATGATAATTCCCAATCCTAACCATTAACAAAAACAAAAGACAACCAAAAAGCAAGCTATTTACATATTAACATATTTACAATAGCCAATAATATAACACCATTGCAACTCTCCAGCAATGGCACCAAAAATTTGTCCTTGAATAAGAGTAATACGGTTTAGAGGACAATGCCAATGCGTACCAACAAAAGAAATAGTGACAAATATAGGTAATTGGATAATGGAGAGTGTTCTATGGGTTACCTGAAACGTTGAGGTTGATCTCGGACAAGGAGTCCCAGTTTGGTTGAGTCAGCTGTGTCCGACTTGTTGGAGCTGAGGTGTCGCCGGTTCTTGATTCCCTATGGAGAGGGGTGGTGGTACTTGCAATAGACTCCAATGCTTAAGTTAGCATGGGCTTTAAATAGGTTTTTAATATAATTGGAGTATGAGCTATACCTGGGGGCTCCAGTGTATTTATAGTGGTGCTTGGCGATTAATGAATGCCTAAAGCAGGCTAGGAATTTTTCTCAAAATAAGATTGGTGTTGCAAGTATAGTCCCAACCCGACAATCGACCATAATTCAAATTTTAATCTAAAAAGGTCACAATTCAAAGCAAATTTAAGCCGGGAGTTTTGTTTAAGTCCCGGGTCATCTTCCTTAGGAGTTGCAATGAAATGCTCAATTATTGGCTATGGGGGATTTGGAGGTTTGGATTATAAGAGGCAAAAAATTAAAATGGCAAGTAATTAAATAAAGGGCAAGTAAAAGCAATAAAAATGGAAATTAAATGGCAAAAAGAACTCTTGGCAAGGATTGGGGAATTAAGGATTCCTAACCTAGTTATGGACCACAAACATGGTAATTGTGTAGAATTAATTCCAATTAGTCAATCCTAACATCGAGAATTAGTCAAAAGGGCATAATTGATTTCAATCCACTAGTCCTAGCAAACTCTATTAATGGAAGGCTAAGTGTTAGTGGAAACCAAATCAACTAACAATCCTCACACAATGTAGAATGGACATCCACCACTCAAGTTCACCCAATTACCCAATTTTCCATCCAAGAGTGTGAAAATCTAGACAAAAATCCATCCAAGTATTTTATCAAACACTTGGAAGGTATAAAAGAGAAGCATGGTAAAATAACAAGATGTAATAAAATCTACAACTACTAATTACAAAAAACAATAATAACAACTAAATTAAACAATAAAAAACATAAAACATGAATTGCATTAATTAGAATTAAATGTAATAAAGTGTCATAAACATAAAAGAACAAAAGAAGGAAAATAACAAGTAGAATTAAAGAACAAGAGTGCAAGAACAGTAAATGGCAAGGAAAAGTAAATGAAAACAAGAATTAAACCTAAATCTAAGAGAGATCTAACCTAATCTACCCTAATTCTAAAGAGAAGGGAGAGCTTTTCTCTCTAGAATATAACCTAAAACATGTTTCTAATCTACCCTAATTGCTTCCCACTTGACAAGGAATGATGCCCCTTTGATATAGCACTAAATCAGCTTCAGACAGTCCAAAATTGGGCTTTGGAGGCTCATAAATTGCCCCCAGCATTTTCCTTTAAGTGAGTCACGTGCCAGGACTTGTGCGTACGCACACTTGCTGATCTTTCACTTGTGCGTATACACAGATTGTCGTGCATACGCACACATGCTGTTGTGCTTCTTGTGCATACGCACACTCTAGTGTGTGCTTCTCCTTTGTTTTCTTCTAGTTTTCTCCCAATTGCATGCTTTTCTTCCACTCTTATTAAGCCATTCCTACCTATTATACCTGAAATCACTCATCAAAACCATTAAGGCATCGAATGGGATGAAAGAGGAATAAAATTGATCAAATTAAGCCCAAAAGTATGATGAAATAAATGTGGGTTTATATGATGAAATCCACTCAAATCAATCCAAAATTTATTATCAAATATGGATTCATCAGTGATCTCCCTTGAGATAAGATTGTTATCTTATCTTACCTCTTGTGGGTGAGATCATATCTTTTGGCAACCGCCTTTCAGAGGGCGGTAATTTCTTCGTATTGGGCCCCTTTGGGCCTCTTTGGTGGTCTCCTTAGCTCTTGGAAAAGAGGTCGGTGGGGGACCAACCTTTCATGAGGTCGGTTCTTTTGTCTACTGCCAGTCCCACTCTATAGCTTGGGTTTGGGAATGAACAGTGCCCCTGCTTGAGCTTCGACCTTTTCAAGAGGTCGTGCTCGTTCTGAGCTTCGATCTCTTTCTGAGAGGTCGTGGTCAAGCATCTTCCAGTTAGGTAATTCTGTGTCTTTAATTCCCTTCTGAAACGCAAAGCGTTTGCTTTAAATGTTGCACCAGTCTCAAGTGCAACAGTTTCTTGGATATATGCGAGCACTTTTAAGGCTCATTAATTGGGCTTTTATTCCTTTGCCATTTCGCTTTCCCTTTCTTTTGCCTTGTTTAAAATCAGAGAGACTTAGCTCATTTTTCCTTTTGCTTTCATCTGCTTTATTTTTGTTTCTGGAGAAAGAGGCTTTCTTTCCCTCGTTCTTTGGCTTCCTCAGTTTTCTTTTCCTTGAATTTTTCAAAGCTTTCATCATTTTTTTGGTGGGAAACGTTCGTGATTTTGCCGCTTGCTCGTCACTAATAAACCCCATTTTTAGTGTTTATCTTGTGTTGAATTTAGAGCATTTTGTTAACATTTTCTCACATTTATTCAATAAAATAGCATAGTTTCATGATTGTCTCCTAATTTGTGCTCAAATGTGAAAACATGCTTTTGGACCCTTGATTTGATAATTTTAATCTTTCTTTGATTCCACTAGATGACTTATTGTGTTTGCTAGTGATTTCAGATTGAAAAATGCTAGGAATGGATCAAAGGAGTGAAGAAAAAGCATGCAAAGTGGAGAAATCATGAAAAGCCAAAGATTTAGGATACATCCATGGACGCGCACGCGCACTAGACGCATACGCGCGGATTGTAAAAACCCCATGGACGCGTACGCGTGCTGTACGGGTATGCGTCGGTGCTGGCACGTGATTTTTAAGTGAAATCGTGCCTAGCGAATTCACAGAGGTTGTGGAGCCCAGTTTGGAACCAACTTTGGCGCCAAAATACTTAAAAAGACCAAAGCTTTAAAGGAAAAGGGGGATTCTATCATTTTAGATACCATTAGGAGTTTATACCTAGTTTTAGAGTTAGTTTCTAGAGAGAGAAGCTCTCTCTTCTCTCTTAAATTTGGATGAGGTTTAGGTTAGAATTTCTTAGATTTAGGTTTTAATCTTTGCTTTCATCTACTTCTACCTTTCAATTCTTTGCTTATACATCTTGTTCTTCTATTCTCTTGTTGCAGTTTCCTCTATTTTGTTCCCATGCTTTGTAGTTGATCTATTCTTGTTCTTTTTCTTTTCTTTTAATGCAATTTGAGGTAATTCGTGTTAATTGTATTTTCCTTGATTGTTGTTGTTAATTCTTTGCAATTAATTGTTGTTAGAATTCATTCTTGTTGTCAATTTACTATGCTTTCCTTTTATGCCTTCCAAGTATTTGATAAAATGCTTGGAAAGATGTTATAGTAGAATTTTATGTTCTTGGCATGAGATGGTAGTTTAAGAACTCTTGAGTTACTAACATCCAAGTGATTGATGATTGGTAGCCATTGACCCTAGTCTTCACTAATTCAATTAGTGGATAGCTAGGACTCATGGACTTGGATTGATATATCTCATTTGATCGTCCTTTACTTGTTAGAGGATGATTTAATGGGATTGATCCTTGCAATTATCATGTTGTGGTTAGTGATAAGGATAGAGATCCTCGACCACCAAATCTTGCCAAGACCGTTTTATCATTTGAATTTCATTGCCATTTACTTTTCATGTCTCTTATCCAAAACCCCAAAATATACAACTCATAACCAATAACAAGAACACTACCCTACAATTCCTTTGAGAGATGACCTGAGGTGTAAATACTTCGGTTATTAGGATTATTAGGGGGTTTGTACTTGTGACAAACAAATTTTTGTATGAAAGGATTATTGTTGGTTTAGAAACTATACTTGCAACGAGATTTCATTTGAAAAATTCTAGACCACACAAAAATCCAATCATCAAAATGGCGCTCTTGCCGGGGAGATTACAATTGTGTGCCTTGTTATTGGTTATTGTATATATGTGAATATTGTGAATATGTTTGTCTTGTGCTAGTTTGTTAGTTTTTGTTAGCTTTAGGACTTTATTAGTTTTGTTTTTGTTTTCACTATGAATTCTCACCCCTTTGGCTATGAGTTTGGATCAAATTGTGTTGTAGGAAATGTGGACTTCAATGACAACATGCATCAAGGATGGAACAATCAAAGGTGGGAAGAGCCTCAAGGAATTGATCACTCCTATTGGCAACAACCTCTGGATACTTATAGGTATAATTCCCATCCTAATGCATTCAATCTAATGGCTATGGTGAACCTCTTTGTGACAATCAAGTACCACCACCATATGCCTATAAATCTTACTCTCAACAGGATCCTCAACCATGCTCACAAGCCTTTTTCAACCAAGCACCTTCTTATGACCCTTATCCATCATATGACCAATCACCCATACCATATCCTTGTAACCATTATGAGCAAGAACTTTTAGAGTCACCACAATTCCATCATGATTACTATCAAGAGCCACCTCAATACACACCACCACCATATCTCCACCAAGAAGAACCTCCTTCCTACTATGAATCCTTTCTCCAAAATGATGAACCCTCCTATCCACCTCAAGCCCCAATAGACAATTCTCTCACTTTGCTACTTTAAGGACAAGAGGCCATGCAAAGGAATGCACTAGAGTTTGTGGCTAACTTGACCGAGGTAGTGCACACTTTAGCCTACCAATGCTTGAACACTCAAGGTACTTCCGTGGCCACATGTGAAAGATCAAAAGAAGAGCATAGCATGAAGGAGAGATTAGAAAGTCCGGTGGAGAGTGAGGAGTTAGATTTTGTATTAGAACAATTGGAGGAAGCCATGATTTTTAAAGAGAAAGAAGTGGTTGAAGATTTAGGGGATGTAGAACCACCATGAGAATCTCAAGAACCTCTCTCCAAGAAGCTTAATATTGATGTTGAGGAGGGTGTACAACCTCCAAGGCATATCATAGTTGGAGACTTTGAAGAGGTTAATCAAGCGAAAGATACCATCATTAATGAATTCTTATCCAAAATGGAGTCCCTCCCCATGGAATTTGAAGTTGAAGTTATTGAAGACAACTCACCATCAAGAAACACGATGATCATGTTGAAGACTCTTCCAATGAATGTGATGCCGATGTTGAAGTAGATTTCACACAACCTCCAAAGTTTGACTTGATTGATGATGAGAAGGAATTAGAAGAAGTTGATAAGCAAGAAGAAAATAAAGAAGTTGTCAAGAGGTGGAAATAACCAAGGAAGAGCATAAGGGAGTAAATCTCGCATTGTCTAAGTGTAAGGAGGTCACCCTTCCTAAGTTACCGTCCAACACAACATTCAAGTGGGTAAAATTCCTATCCTTAAGCTTTACTTTCTTAGTTGAATATGGTTTGATTGAAACGGATGGGCAACTTAGAACTCTTTGTAGAACTAAGAGTAAGAAGGAGTTGTGTAGTAGTTGAAAGTGCGATATAAGGCTCATTAAGGTCAAACTTTCAAAGCATGGGGACCATGATTGGAAGAATGCTACTTTGTGTAGGTTTAGGAAGAGAATTTGGTGTGCTAAGGAGAATTCTATGTGTCAACCACCCGGATGGATGAATCATGACAATCAACTTGAAGACAGCTGCGAAAATAAGATATGGGATCCCGATTCGCGACATGAAGACCACTTATGGGAGGTCATATCTTGGGTAGAGCTTCACCCAAGTTTGGTGAAGACGGTTGGAATTTCTGTCAACCATTTGAGGAATTAAGATCATTGGAAATTCAAGGATGACTACAAGCATAAGCCACCATGACAAAGAGCTTCCCAAATGTCCAACTTAAGGACTTAAACTAAAAGTGCGAGGTGGGAGACACCCCACCATGGTAAACTCTTTCCACTCTCTTGTAGCTTTGATGAATAAGTGATTTGAGTTACCATTATAGGTAGTTTTCCTTTTTATATAGGCTTGTTTTAATAATTTGGTTGTTGGTTTCTTGACATACAATTTATGCTTGTTTATTAGTTGAAAAAGTGTCAACACCAAAAAGATTTGTTTTTAATCTTGCATTTGTAATTGGTTTTGAGTTGTAGGTAGTGTTAGGGAGGTTTTAAGTTGTCTTTAGGTTTCTGAAAAAAATAAAGAGGGGCAGGGACGCGTACGCACGCTGTACGCACACGCGCCAATACGCGGATGCAGCCTCATACATGATACCAGAGAGTTAGGCAAACATTGTGCAAACATCGGGCGTGTAGCACAAGTTTCATGCACGCGTACGCGTACGCGTCGACGTGCTGACACAAATCCCGTATATATAACCCGAGAGTCAAGTGAGCTTGAGGCCAACATTATGCCTCTGGTCCAACTCTCAACCCACGCAGACGCGCCCTGTACGTGCACGCGTAGATGCACATTATCTCCATCCGCGCTCAAGCGCACATGACGCTTCTGCGTCCATCCCTTTTTCACCCACCCACGCGGACACGTACAGGACGCGTACGCGTGGATTCAAAATTATAACCCCATCTATGCGAGAACCTTAGCACCACATTCCTCATTCCTTTCTCCCCTAACGTTTCCTTTTCTCTCTTCCTATTCCACCATTACCACCACCCGAGTTCTACAACCCTCCTCCTGCCACCACCACAATCACCCTCTGACAACCATTGTCACCACCAGCTGCCCCATCTTCTCCCTCCCTTTCCTTCCTTTCTTCTATTTCCCTCTCCTTTCACCTTTGCTTCTCTTCTCTCACTCTCAGCCGCACCACCTCTCAGACTCCGCCCAGTACCACCGTGCATTCCCACCGCCGCCAGCGAGCCACATCCATTATCCACCATCTCTCCCCCTTACGTCAGTAAGCGCAGCGCCCTGAGCTGCTTCTCTGCTTTGCAACTTTGCCCTATTCCGCCGCCACGAACCGCAAGCCGCCGCTGTCTCTGGGCGGCCCTGCTTCCCTCTTCCTTTTCCAGCTCCATTTCTCTTCTGTTATGTTCCCAGGTTACACCATGTTCTTCCCACTTTCCATTCTACCCTGTTTTTCAATTTCGGTTAGTTCATTCTGTTTTAGTTAGCAATGTTTCATTTCTATTTGGCTAGGTTAGATAGAGATGTATGACTGTTAGGTAGATAGGATGTGGTTAAATGATCTTAGGCCTGATAAATGCTCCGTTCTTGTCCTCTAATATGCTTGAATTGTACTTGCTTTGCTGAATGTGATTGATGCTACTATTCTGTGTTTATTATCACTGCTGTATTGCCTTTGATTAATATGAATTGTGTAATTGCTGCCTGGCTGATTTTAGTAATATGACTCTGCTTGGTGCCACCTGAGCATATGAGTATTTAGTGTTTACATACTTGCTACATTCTGCACTCATATGACTATTTTTGCTGCTTTTTGCTATTCGGGAACATCCGATTTACTGTCGAAATGCTGCCCAAATTTCTAGAAATTGCTTTGTTTTCAAACTTGCTACCTAGAATTAAACTTGACACTTTTGGAATTGAGTTTTACTTGACTTACACCAAGTTCAATCCTTAGGTTACTTTGGTTGGCATTTCCATGTTTAATTTGTTTCCCGTGATATGCTTTGAACCTTTGTGTGCTTCACCTTTCAAGTTAAATCGAATGCCTTTTGATTCATACTAAGCTTACCATTTGATCTTAACTTGCATTTTTGTGAATATGGTTCATTCTTTTGCAATAATTGGTGTATTCCACTATTCTAACCCTTGTGAAATTGTCTCTGACTTGCTTTTGGTTACACTAGTGCATATTTCAACCTTTCAACACTAATTATCACACACCTAGTGACCTTGTGAATTGTTGATGACTTGCTTCCATTATTTGCTTTATGCAAATTCATATTTCATCATCAATGACTACATCTTATGCATGAATGTGAGTGTGCTTGTTACCCTTAATTTCTGCATTTATCTTGATTAAGCCAATACCTGTTATACCACTAATCTTTGAACTAGTTTTCTACCTTCTATCTTGATTGACCAACTGACCTTTCTTTTTAGTTTAAAACTAACCCTTTAACCATTCTTTTTGGGTATGACGCTTATTGTGCTTAATAAACAAGCATGGTGCTACTATTGCAGGATTCTTGGTTTATGGCTCTGTTTTGATTTCTGATTTTTGTTGCTTACATTCCAAGAATTCTTTTCTTTTAACTCACTTCATGTATATGTCAATCCTTGCTTTCTATTCCTCTACTTGGCTTAATTGTTTATGTCCTATCATATCTATTTTTTTTCAGGATAGCTAACAAAAGGAAAGCCAAGGTTACCTCTAGAAAGAGGAAGAAACCTCAAGCCTCCACTCTTTCTCCTTATGCCAATTATGCAAAAAACCCTCTTTCGGAGAAAGACAAAGATGATCCGCAGCTGCCGCCTACCGATATAGACAGGTTTCCTAACCTGTATTGTGAGCTTCGTTTCCCGACCTATTAGAAGAAGAACCTCAACATAGAGAAGAAATTGGCCATTCCCGCCGACCTGAGGCAATCCATTGAGGCCCGTATTTAGGGGTTGGGTCTAGATTTTGTTGATAGGGAGATGGGTCGGATAAACACATCATGGGTCAAGGAGTTTTACTGTAATTTCTTCAGAGCAACCCTTGATTCAGTTTACCTACGAGGCAGACAGATATTGGTTACAGAGGCCGCTATTGAGGATCCACTCCATTGTCTGCCTAGGACCAGAGCCACAGATGCCTATGAACAGGCAGAGGTGGAGATGCATTGTTTGACTTTTGATTACGCTGCTTTGAGGTCTGTTATTGCAACCCCGGATGCCCCTTGGGTGATGGATGCCAATAATAAGAAACCCAAGGGGATACTGTTTGCTTATCTATCAAAAGAGGCTAGGACATGGTAGCAGATCTTTGCACACTATGTCATGCCTACCACACATTTTACAGAGATTTCGGTGGATATGCTCATCCTAATCGGATGTGTTATAGAGGGGAAGGAGGTGTACTTTCCCCGACTGATCAGGAGATACATGTGGCAAGCACATGTCCGTGGCATACTACCATTTCCCACTTTGGTCACCAGGATGGTTGAGCTAGCCAGTGCTCCTTGGAGAGCGGATGACGTGTCACCACTACCCCCATATGATGGTAAGGAGGACTTTATTTCGTGGGGGACATGGGTGAACGAGAAGCCTCCATCGCGGCATGCATCAAGAGCTCGAGCCAGAGCAGCAGCAGCAGCTGGACCTTCTTCTTTCTCAATGATGACTTGCATCATTTACCCTTTTTACCTATGAAAAGGACCATAAAAAGAGCACGTATTCATTATTTCAATGTAATTTCATGAGCTAAATGATAAGTATTATGGTGCATTGCTTTGAAATGGGTCTGTGTTGAATTTCAGGTGAACGGAGCAATAAAAAGGGAAGAAAACAACAAGTAAAAGCTGGGCGTGTGAAGAGGGCGTGTCACTTGAAACAAACACCACAAAAAGGAATGGGCGTGGCACGCCAGCAATGGGCATGGCACGCCAGTAGCAAATTCCAGAGAGCAATGATAAAAGCCATAAGAAGGGGGTGGCATGCCAAGCTGGGCGTGGCACGCCAACTCATCAACCAGAAAAAGAATTCACTAGGGCGTGCCACTTGGTATCAAAGGTGTGGCACGCCAAGCTCTGATCATCACTTGGGCTTGCCACTTGAGGACTTGGGCTTGCCACTTGAGGACCTAGGCGTGGCACACCAAGCTAATGGAGTCACATTAAAGTGGGCATGCCACTTGAGCATCAAGGGAGTGGCATGCTAGTACGAGTTTCCAGAGAAGAGGTCAAAGGCCCAAGCACTTGGGCATGCCACTTGGTATCGAAGGCGTGGAACGCCAGCTCTCATCCTCACTTGGGCGTGCCACTTGAAAACTCAGGCGTGGCACGTCAACACCAGAAAAGGCCAAGCAAAGCTGGGCGTGCCACATGAGGTCGAAGGCGTGGCACGCCAGCTCTTATTTATTCACCTGGGCGTGCCACTTGAATGCAGGGCGTGCCACGCCAGCTACTGAAATGAAGAGGGATAATGGGTGTGGCACGCCAGTTATATTTTCCAGAGAGGTGAAGAAGCCTGCACAATGGGTGTGGCACGCCAAACCCTGGACGTGGCACGCCAGTTATATTTTCCAAAGAGGGAGATAGGAGGCCAACCATATGGGCGTGCCACTTGAGGTTGAAGGCATGGTACACCAGCTATCATTTCTCACTTGGGCATGCCACTTGAGTCTCAGGCGTGGCACGACAGCATCACCAATCAACAAGAAGAAGACTTGGGCATGCCACTTAAGTTCTGGGCGTGGCACGCCAACGGAGGAACCAAGCACACAAATGGGCGTGGCATGCCAGACCCCGGGCGTGCCACGCTAGTTCAACTTTTCAGAAACGAGAAGAAGAAGGAGAAGGCCTGGGTGTGCCACTTGAGCTCGAAGGTGTGGCACGTCAGGCTACACAAGTGCTTAAAGAACCCCGGGTGTGCCACTTGAGCTCGAAGGCGTGGCACGCCAGGGATGCCAATGTTAGGGGCGTGCCACTTGAAGAGTTGGGCGTGGTGCGCCAAGCCAAATTTGGAGCTGGGCGTGGCACGCCACTGAAGCGCCAGTCACATGCCAGCCATTGGAGGTCACATTTATTGATTTTTCTTTTTCCCTCCAATTGTAATTTTCTTTTCCTTTTTGTATTTTCTTAATTCTAGTAATAGGTGTAACAACCCTGATTTTCGAGTACCTGAGATCTTTTCTGAAAGTACGGATTTCTCCGGAAGATCAGTAAAGGGAACACCTCTGTTATATCATCAAGCATCTCAATCCTCATTGTCATTATGTCATCCTTAAGCTAGAACCTTTTCCAAGGCAAGCTCGATAACGCGGACACGAAGAACATAGTTTTTGAACCGTATCGGTTAGGAGTTTTGATCCGGTTTTTCGTAGATAGTCTCAGTTTGATGAACTGGACTCGATTCATGAGAGAAGAGAGATAATAGGGTAATATTATCATTATATTAGTAATAAAAGTTTCTTGAATGATATTATAAGGTTACCTGGTCAGTTTTAGTTAAAAACAGAAAATCAGTTTAACCGGGTTTACGGTTTACTGGTGCAGCTTAGCACCAGCACTCTCTGATGACTTTAGCAATGCTAAGGCCTCATTATTCATGTTTTATTCTCATAATAAATATGTTACTAGTGTCATTTATGCTAGTAGCTCAGAAAATAATTTTTAGAGATGTTTTTGCAAGTGTTCCGATACACCTAGTTTTAGTAGTTATACACCTGAGATATTTTAATATTATTTTAATCCACCTCCAAGCCAACCAATCACAACTCACCCTACACCCCCAAAACCCCCAAGGCTGCCTCATTTGCTCATTGTGGCCGAAAATCACCAAGAGAAAAAGGAGAGAAAGTTCTTGGTTCATAAATCTTCAAAGCTTGATTTCTTCTGAACTAAAACTCAAATCAAAACTCCGATTTCACCAAAATGATCCTCTCTTCTTCCTCTACATAACCATGTGACTTATCAAGGCTGGAAATAAGGTGAGATGGCTGTCTCCCTCCCTCTTCAATTCGGTTTTCAAGGAAAACCATGTAAACATGTGTTTTCTTGATGTTTTTCCTTAGGAATCATGCTTAACTTGACTTGAGGGCCAAGAAACGTTAATTTCCAGCAAGTCTAAGGTGAGATATCTCTTCCTAACGTGCTGAGGGAGATTTGGTCAGTTGAGAGTTTGTGGATTTAAAGTTGTTCTTGATGTGTTTTAGGAGGAAAAAGTGCTTAAGGACCACCTGAAAATCTAACTGAATTAGGAGCAGCAAAACCAGGTAGGGTTTGACGAATTTAATCTTGATTGATTGTGTTTGAGATGTGTGATTATGATATGGTTTGGTTATGCTTGAAATTGATTGCTTATATGAGTTATTCTTGGTGAAAGTTTGTTGAAATTTTGATGAAATTTGGTGATATTCAAGCTATGAATGTTGTTCTTGAGGGCTGCTGGAAAAACGAACCCTAGGCCCTAAATTGAAGCTCAATTTGTGTTGAAATCATGTGGAAAAGATGGGGTTTTAGTGGCTAGGAATTTATTATGAATTTTGGTAAAAATCGGTTGCTGAAAAGATTGAAAAACGGGTAAAAACAGAGAAAGAATTTGAAGAATTTATGAAGAACATGAAGAACACTTTGAGTGTGATGAAGAACAATGAAGAACAGGCCTTAGATCTTAAAAAGGGCAAGGAAGTAAAATTTTTGGTGTTTAAGGGGTTGTTTAGTAATTTCTGAAAGTTAGGATGGTAAAAGTAGAAATATTAAAAGTTACGGGTGGTAAAAAGTGAATTTTAAAGGTTAAAAGTAAAAGGTAAGTTAATTTTCGAAAAAATAATAATAAAATAATAAATAATAATAAAATATTAAATAATAATATTTAATTAAAAATAATATTTTAATAAAAATAATAAAATAATACAGAAAAGGCAGTTTTCTGTAAAAGCTTTAGAAAGACAACTTTAAGTGCAGAATCTCATAATTACCTTCATAAAACACTTAGGGAGTGGTAATAACATGTTAGTGAGGCAAAGATAAAGAAAAGATAAAAAGTTAAAGAAAAGATAAAAACCAAAGAAAATGTCTGTAAAATTCTAACGACAGAAAAATAGACAGAGACTAGTGAACGAACTAGGGCAACTTAGTTAGTACTTGAGTTACGACTAGTGTTAGGTATAATATGAAAAGTTAAACTGTTTCAGTATAGACTTAATGAACCTATACTTGGGACAGGCTAACTATTCATACCGAAATTTACATAAGCTTTAAATACATATGTTAAACAGAGTAACCAGAGTAGAGTAAAGAAACACAGAGAACAGAGTAACCAGAGCAGAATAAAGGGATACAAAGAAAAGAGTAATCTGAGCCAAGTAAAAAGACATAGAGAAGAGAGTAATGTGACAAAGAGAAATGGTTTGAGTTAAGATGTAAAAGTAAAAGCTGTAGAGTTTGTATGGCGTGATTGAACAGAGAAAGAAAGAGTTACAGCATAAGAATGTGAAAGTGATGATGAATAATGAGAATGTTAATGAATGATGATAATGAGAATGATTATGTAAGAATCTGCTGCAGAGAGGCAGTCAGATAGATGGTGGTACGACCACTGAGAACGCTTTCCTGGGATACCTTGCTATAATGCTTTGCTGTAAGACAGAGGTTGCTTACAGAGGTATCAAGATGAATGTGCTCCTGTAAGACAGAGGTTGCTTACAGTGAGTGTGTTGTGGCTCCTGTAAGACAGAGGTTGCTTACAGTGAGTATGTTGTTGCTCCTGTAAGACAGAGGTTGCTTACAGTGAGTTTGTTGGGCGTATATTGGCTAGTAAGTTTTGCCCTGCAAGACAAAGGTTGCTTGCAGTGGATACCCTGCAAGACAAAGGTTGCTTGCAGTGGATATTGCCAACAGGAAAGCCTTATCCAGACAGAGGTTGCTGGGTAACGTCGGGAGCGGGTATGTAACCGACAGATGAGCTCATTACCTGCGCTAGGACTAGACATGCATCATACTTGGTTGTGCATTTTCTCTATTATGATTGTTGCATGAATGTATGCTTTCTTTGTTTGTATTCTATTCTCTGTGTTTGTGTCTGTGTTTTACTTTCTTGTATTCTTCTGTTTGTGATCTTTTTCTGTTTTCTCTATTTTCTCTATTTATCTGTCTTATGTTTACTACTTCTCTATATTCTGCTATTAGTCTGCTAAACAACACAAAATTAATGAACGTAACTAATAACCCCGACCCTACTAAGAACTCCCCAGTTCTTACCCCTTCTCTCTCCCTTCCCCCTCCAGATGGAAGCATGAGTACCTTTCCGTAGTTCGCTGATGACCGTTCGTAAAGAGAATTCCGCTCTAGGTAGTCTTCTGAGTCTAGGGTGAATCTCTTTATCTATGTATATGTATATACTGTGAGACCAGCCAACGTCTGCACCCCGTTCGTATGCGCACTTTAACCTGAATCCTGTGTACGAGACTCCCGTTGTGTGGCTACTTGATGAGGTACCAGAGAGACGTCATGTGGCAATGTCTGATCGTGCAGAGGAGTAACAAATGATGTTCTACCTTTTGATGATGTTCCACCTGACTTGAGTTTTGAAGACTTAGAACGTACTTTCCCTCGCTTTAGTAGTTTAGAGGGACTAGGCGAGTATAGAGTCTAGGCTAGCCTGGGTGCCAGCTTTGGGACTTCTTGAACAGGTCAGTACCTGGGATGTTGTATATATATATATATATGTATATAGATATTATTTAGCTATATCTAGGGGTGTTCTAACTAAAGGTCTATACTCTAATAAAGGCTGGATCACTGAATCTTGTTAGCTGCTTGTGATATATTTATGTGTGGTTGTTTATAACTGTTTTATCTGTTATTATTTGTGAATTGATTATAAATGATTATGTTTATTAATCCAAACGTTTTCAGAAAAAAAATACACCTCGCAAATTAACTATGCTTTTAACAACGAATCAGGCTCATATGATAAATAATAGATAATAACTAGGAAGACAAATTGGTAGCGCTCAGTTTCCGGTGTGTCCTAGGCGTACTGAAAATTGGGTCGTTACAATAGGAGTAGTATAAATATCCCCTGGAAGTACTGAGAAAGGGGTTGTTGAGTAGTAGCTTTTGTTAAAAGCATAGTTAGATTTACTTTTCATCTTCTTCAATCTCTTGTACTTTTCTCTTTAGCTATGAGTAGCTAACTTCCCTCTCATTGAGAGAGGGTGATCTGTTGTACTTGATGGATTAATGATAGTAAATTTCTTCTTCTCTTTATCTTCTCTTTGATTTGCTAGAAGGAATTTCGTTTTAATGATTAGTGTTCAATCATCTTGAGAAAGAGGTTGAATGCAAAATGGGTTTCATGGGAATCTTGGAAGAGGAAACATGAAACCATGCTTGAAATCCCTTCTCACACTTTAGTAGAATCTGGGTTTTAGTGATTGGATATGGTGACATATAATTCACCCACTACTTGGACCTATGATAATGTGTAGCATAATCAAGGACCAAGCATATCTCTCTTCATGAGCAATTAGACCAAGGAATTGGCTGATTATCAAGATTTAAGAGATTGAGTCACCAAGGGATTGGGGCTCAATCAATAATGATTGCCAAGAGATCAATGAGTTGCATGATTGAAGATGAGATGAGCTGGATTTAATCTAAAGAGAACAACATCTCATTTCAATGAATTTCCCCTATTCTTAACTTCCACATTTTTTATAGCTTTCTTTATAATTCTGTTAATCCCCATTCCCACTTACAATTCAGTCATTTATGTTTCTGCACTTTATATTCTTTCCATTTCCTTCTCTACACTTTACTGCTTTTCTTTATTTTTGAGTCATTTACATTCCTGCTTATTTACAATTCTGCAATCACCCTTTACATTACTTAGCTTGACTAATTTCACCATTGATTAAAATTGCTCAAATCTACCAATCTATGTGGATACGATCCCACTCCACTGTGGGTTATTACTTGCCAAAAGAATGGATTCATGATTTTTTATGGGGAGTGAATTTCGGTCATCAAGTTTTATAGCGCTGTTGCCGGGGATTGGTTTGAATTTTACAATGACTAAATTGATGGAAAGCTAGATTAAGCATTTCTTTACCTTGTTAGAATTTATTTTAGTCCTTTAATTCTTCTTTTTTATTTTTTTTATCTTGCTTCATTTTACTTGGATCATTTTAGCTATTCAATGTTCATATTTCCATTTTTTTGCCCCATTAACTGTTTGATTAATTTCATCAACCAGACTAATCACTAATCTCAACAGGAGTTTTTACTTCACTCGCCCTCTACATGCTATTGTTGAATGTATGACAGATAGAAGAGGGAGAAACTTCATCCTCCTTCGATAGTGAACCTGAGAGGACCTTCCTAGATTAAGGAAGGGAGCAAGAGGCAAAGGAATAGTTGGAGAGGAAGTAGTGGAGGAAGACCTGGGAGCTACTATAGAGGAAAAGGTGCATAACCATGTTGGAGAAGATGCTGACAATCATGTTGGGCAAGAGAGGAGAGTCTTAGACTCCTACATCAACCCAAACCTAGGAAACTGTGGCAGTAGCATCCTGAAGCCAACAATCCATGCTAACAACTTCGAGTTGAAACCTTAACTCATCACACTTGTCCTGAATAATTGTTCGTATGGGGGGGGTGCCCAAGAGAACCTAAACCAACATCTCACTACATTCTTGAGGATTTGCGACACTGTGAAGTCCAATGGTGTACACCCTGACACCTACAAACTACTTTTGTTCCCTTTTTCTCTTAGAGATAAGGCAACGAAGTGGTTAGAAGCATTTCCCAAGGAGAGTTTGACCACTTGAGATGAGGTTGTAAACACGTTTCTAGCAAGATTCTACCCTCCACAGAGAGTCAATAGATTGAGAACTGAGGTGCAAACCTTCAGACAGTAAGATGGTGAAACACTTTATGAGGCCTGGGAAAGGTTCAAAGACTTGACAAGGAAATGCCCTCCAGACATGTTCAACGAATGGGTTCAACTACACATCTTCTATGAAGGGCTATCATGTGAAGCAAAGAAAGCTGTAGACCACTCTTCAGGAGGTTCACTCAACAAGAAGAAAACCATTGAAGAAGCCATAGATGTTATTGAGACCATGGCTGAGAATGAGTACTTCTATGCTTCAAAAAGAGCTCAAAAGAAAGGGGTGCTGGAACTTAATTCTATGGATGCCCTATTAGCACAAAACAAGATGATTGTAGCACAATTAGTAACCCTAACAAAGAGGGTGGAAGCAAGCCAAGTCTCAGCTATCCAAGCTCAAACACCAGCACAAGAAGGAGATGTGCTAGAAGTTGAATATGAATGGGAGCAGGCAAATTATGTGAGCAATCCCTCTAGACCACCATATGATCCAAACTCCAAGACATATAACCCAGGTTGGAAGAACCACCAAAATTTTGGGTGGGGAAACCAACAAGACCATAAACCATACCACTCTAACCAACACAACAACCACAGCCCCAACCATCAATCAAGCAACAACAGACCCCATCATAACTCACAAAATACACCATATCACTCTAACCAGCAAACACACAATAACCATCACCAAGATACATCAACCTCCACCATGCAACCATGTGAACCCAGCAGTAGTTTCTCAAAGTTAGAAGCTGCCATTGCACAATTGTCAGCACAACTAACAAGAACTATTTCCACTATTCTAGAGAGACAGTTACAAGCTGAGAGAAAGATAGATGCAAACCAAGAAGAGTTCAGATCCAACATCAAGAACCAAGGGACAGCAATTTCAAAATTAGAAGCATAAGTAGGGAGCTTATCTAAACAAATACCAATGCCTACACATACATTTTTCAGTAATACCATGGCCAACCCAAGAGGGGAGTGTAAGGCTGTTACACTAAGAAGTGGAAGAGTTGTAGAAGAAGCAATCTCAAGCCAAAGCAACCAAGAAAAAGAAGCTGCAAAGGAACCTAAAACCAAAAAGGAAAAAGAGACCCATGCACCATCCACACCAAAGCAAGTCCTGAAGCCTTATGTGCCAAAGGCACTGATAGGAGGACCAAAAGCATGGGTTTGGATTTTCGCACTAAAGATAGAATTGACGTTGCAAGTATAGTCCAAACCCAACCATTGATCATCAATCAAATTATAATCCTAAAGATAACGTCACAATTCAAACCAAATTTAACCGAGAATATTTAGACTCCCGGGTCATTCTCCCTTGGAACTAGTGACAATAAGTGCACAATTTTGGTTGTGAGATTGAAAGTAATAAAAATAAAGAGATAAAAGAACAAGCTAAAATTACAATTAACAAAGCAATAAAAGAACAAAAGAACTATGTATGTAATATAAACCAATGTTCTGAAAACCGGTTCGAACCGGCAGGTCGAAAGGGGAACCGTTAGCAAATACGGTTCGAACAGAAGGTAAAACTGCCAAATTTAAGAACCGGAATTGAATCGTCAAATCGGCTGGGAACCGGTCGGTCGAACCGAACCATGACCCGGTTGTTTTTCTAAATTTTGCCCAAAACGTTGCATTTTGCGTTTGCATGCTGAAAGGAACCCTACCCAATTAGTCACCCACCCATTCACTCCTCTGGCCCTCTCCTCTCGAGCCTCCAGCCCTCCCTTCTAACTTCTCGCTCTCAGTTCTCACGTCTCCAGTCTCCACCGTGAGCTTCCAGCGCAACTTCCATCTAGCCACCGCCGCCGTCGTAACTTCTGTGGAGCGAACGTCAGCCAGCTCTGTTCGGGCAGCAACTCTCCGTCGCGGTCAACCGTCAAAATCGCAGCCACCACCAGCTCCACTTGCCATCGCGAAGTGTCTTCCCGCCACCGCCAGCTCTATTCGACCCTTCCACCCCTTCAACCACTGTCTTGCCTCTTGTCAGCCATTGTCCTTGTCGCCGCCAGCTCTGCATTCTTCCTTGTCTTCCACTAACCCTAGGTATAAATTTTCTTCACAGTTTTTTGTGTAGCGTTTGTCGCTGTAACTTTGCATTCACAAAACTTCCCAATCAACAGTGTCACACTATCACATAACATGCACATCAATATTCTCTGTCTCTCAGTCTCTTTTTTCTTAAGTGAAATCTCAAATTTCTTGGAAGTTTTTGTAAAATTGGAACAAACAGAAGAGTAAATATTGAATATACAAGAGGGGTTATTGAGTTGCACTTTGAATTTTAGGGTGAATTGCAAACTTTAGGGTAGATGTCTAAGGTAACAAACTAGAAAAAGGTTTGCAGAAGAGTAAGAGCAACACACCAAAATTAAATTTATTCTAAAGCTTTTGCTTTCAAGTTTCAAAGCATTTATGGCTCACCTATAGAGGGACCTGTAGTTTGAACTCCTAGAGTTTACACTAATAAGAAAACAATTAATAGTTGAATATGTATCACCCACTTCTAATACGCATTAGTTGTATAATGGTTTACTGCAGGATATACACATTGAATAATGAATTTTGCTTTGAATTATTCTGGTAGTATTTTGCATTATTCTGTCTCTCAGTCTCTGAGACTAAACATGTACACCAATGGCCATCTCTTTTCTCTTGTGGGCCTTATGTTCTCCCATTCTGCAAAAAATGGCTGGTTAATTCATTGATTTTGTGTGTGTGTATGTATGTGTGTGTGTGTGTGGAGAGAGAGAGAGAGAGAGAGAGTATGTCTGTTGGTGCACGAAATTGTGATCTCTAATAATGGCATTCAACTTGGTGTGCGCATTTACTAACTCAGCACTTTCTTCAACAACCTCGCACAACTAACCAGCAAGTGCACTCGGTCGTCCAAGTAATAAACCTTACGTGAGTAAGGGTCGATCCCATGGAAATTGTTGGTATGAAGCAAGCTATGGTCATCTTGTAAATCTCAGTCAGGCGGATAATAAAAGGTTATGGAGTTTTCGAATAATAATAATAAATAAACTGAAAATAAAGATAGAAATACTTATGTAGATCATCGATGGGAATTTCAGATAGGCGTATGAAGATGCTGTGCTCCTTCTGAGTCTCTGCTTTCCTACTGTCTTCATCCAATCCTTCTTACTCCTATCCATGGCAAGCTATATGCAGGGCATCACCGTTGTCAATGGCTACATCCCATCCTCTCAGTGAAAAGGGTCCAAATGCTCTGTCACGGCACGGCTAATCATCTGTCGGTTCTCGATCATGTCGGAATAGAATCCCTTGATTCTTTTACGTTTGTCATCACGCCCAACAATTGCGAGTTTGAAGCTCGTCACAGTCATTCAATCCCGGAATCCTACTCGGAATACCACAGACAAGGTTTAGACTTTCCGGATTCTCATGAATGCCGCCATCAATTCTAGCTTATACAACGAAGACTCTGATCTCACGGAATGGAAGGCTCGGTTGTCAGGCGAGGGCAACCATGCGTCGTGCATCAGGAATTCAAGAGATACACACTCTAGCTTTCGCTTGTAGAATGGAAGTGGTTGTCAGGCACGCGTTCATAGGGACGGATGATGATGAGTGTCACGGATCATCACATCCATCAAGTTAAAGTACGAGTAGTTTCTTAGAATAGGAATAAGATTGAATTTGAAAAAAAGATAGTAGTAATTGCATTAAAACTCGAGGTACAGCAGAGCTGCACACCCTTAATCTATGGTGTGTAGAAACTCCACCGTTGAAAATACATAAGTGATGAAGGTTCAGGCATGGCCAAATGGCCAGCCCCCAAAACGTGATCACAGGATCAAAAATACATTCCAGGATGTCTAATACAATAGTAAAATGTCCTATTTATACTAGACTAGCTACTAGGGTTTACAAAAGTAAGTAATTGATGCAGAAATCCACTTCCGAGGCCCACTTGGTGTGTGCTTGGGCTGAGCTTGAACTTTACATGTGTAGAGGCTTCTTTTGGAGTTGAACGCCAAGTTGTAACGTGCTTTTGGCGTTCAACTCTTGTTCGTGACGTGTTTCTGGCATTTGACTCCAGAATGCAACGTAGAACTGGCGTTGAGCGCCAGTTTACATCATCTAATCACGAATAAAGTATGGACTATTATATATTTCTGGAAAGCTCTGGATGTCTACTTTCCAACGCCGTTGAGAGCACGCCATTTGGAGTTCTGTAGCTCTACAAAATCTATTTCGAGTGCAGGGAGGTTAGAATCCAACAGCATCAACAGTCCTTTGTCAGCCTTTTATCAGAGTTTTGCTCAGATCCCTCAATTTCAGCCAGAAAATACCTAAAATCACAGAAAAACACACAAACTCATAGTAAAGTCCAGAAATGTGAATTTAGCATAAAAACTAATGAAAACATCCCTAAAAGTAACTATATCCTATTAAAAACTACCTAAAAAAATGCCAAAAAGCGTATAAATTATCCGCTCATCACAACGCCAAACTTAAATTGTTGCTTGTCCCCAAGCAACTGAAAATCAATTAGGATAAAAAGAAGAGAATATACTATAAATCCCAAAATATCAATGAATATTAATTCTAATAAGATAAGTGGGACTTGTAGCTTTTTGCTTCTGAACAGTTTTGGCATCTCTCTTTCTCCTTTGAAGTTTAGCATGATTGGCATCTATAGGAACTTAGAATTTCAGATAGTGTTATTGATTCTCCTAGTTAAGTTTGTTGATTCTTGAACACAGCTACTTTTATGAGTCTTGGCCGTGGCCCTAAGCACTTTGTTTTCCAGTATTACCACCGGATACATAAATGCCACAGACACATAGCTGGGTGAACCTTTTCAGATTGTGACTCAGCTTTGCTAAAGTTCCCAGTTCGAGGTGTCCAGAGTTCTTAAGCACACTCTTTTTGCTTTGGATCACGACTTTAACCACTCAGTCTCAAGCTTTTCACTTGGACCTGCATGCCACAAGCACATGGTTAGGGACAGCTTGATTTAGCCGCTTAGGCCTGGATTTTATTTCCTTTGGCCCTCCTATCCATTGATGCTCAATGCCTTGGATCCTTTTTACCCTTGCCTTTTGGTTTTAAGGGCTATTTGCTTTTTCTGCTTGCTTTTTCTTGTTCTTTCTAAATTTTTTTTTTGCCAAAATTTTTTTTCGCAAGCTTTTGCTTTTTCACTGCTTTTTCTTGCTTCAAGAATCAATTTTCATGATTTTTCAAATTGTCAATAACATTCTCTTTGTTCATCATTCTTTCAAGAGCCAACAATTTTAACATTCATAAACAACAAGATCAAAATTATGCACTGTTCAAGCATTCATTCAGAAAACAAAAAGTATTGTCACCACATCAATATAATTAAACTAAATTCAAGGATAATTTTGAAATTCATGTACTTCTTATTCTTTTGAATTAGAAGCATTTTTCATTTAAGAGAGGTGAAGGATTTATGGAATTATTCATAGCCTTAAGACATAGTTACTCAATACTAATGATCATGAGGTAGAGACACAATACATAAACACACATAGAGCATAAAAACCGAAAAACAGAAAAAATAAGAACAAGGAATGAGCCCACCTTAGTGATGGTGGCGCTTTCTTCTTGAAGAACCAATGATGTCCTTGAGTTCTTTTATGTCTCTTCCTTGCCTTTGTTGCTCCTCCCTCATTGCTCTTTGATCTTCTCTAATTTCATGGAGAATGATGGAGTGCTCTTGATGTTCCACCCTTAATTAATCCATATTGTAACTCAAATCTTCTAGAGAAGTGTTGAGTTATTCCCAATAGTTGTTGGGAGGAAAGTGCATCCTTTGAGGCATCTTCGGGATTTCTTGGTGATGAGCTTCCTCATGCGTCTCTTGGGTTCCATGAGTGGGCTCTCTTGTTTGCTCCATCCTTTTCTTAGTGATGGGCTTGTCCTCCTCAATGGGGATGTCTCCTTCTATGATAACTCCAGCTGAGTAACATAGATGGCAAATAAGATGAGGAAAAGCTAGCCTTGCCATGGTGGAGGACTTTTCGGCTATTTTGTAGAATTCAAGGTAGATGACTTCATGAACTTCTACTTCCTCTCCGTTCATGATGCTATGAATCATGATGGCTCGATTCACAGTAACTTCGGATCGGTTGCTAGTGGGGATGATGGAGCGTTGGATGAACTCCAACCATCCTCTAGCCACAGGCTTGAGGTCCAGTCTTCTTAATTGAACCAGCTTGCCTTTGCAGTCTCTTTTCCATTGAGCTCCTTCAACACATATGTCCATAAGGACTTGGTCCAACCTTTGATCAAAGTTGACCCTTCTTGTGTAGGGGCGTGCATCTCTTTGCATCATGGGCAAGCTGAATGCCAACCTCACATTTTTCGGACTAAAATCTAAGTATTTCCCCCGAACCATTGTAAGATAGTTCTTTGGATTTGGGTTCATACTTTGATCATGGTTCCTAGTGATCCATGCATTGGCATAGAACTCCTGAACCATTAAGATTCTGACTTGTTGAATGGGGTTGGTCAGAACTTCCCAACCTCTTCTTTGGATCTCATGTCAGATCTCCAAATATTCATTTTTCTTAACCTTGAAAGGGACCTCAGGGATCACCTTCTTCTTGGCCACAACATCATAGAAGTAGTCTTGATGGGCTTTGAAGATGAATCTTTCCATCTCCCATGACTCGGAGGTGGAAGCTGATATGCCACGATTTTAGGAAATTGCACGATCGGCAAAATTCCTTCCGGCAAGTGCACCGGTTATCGTCAAGTAAAAACTCACAATAGAGTGAGGTCGAATCCCACAAGGATTGGTTGAATGAGCAATTCGGATTAGAAGTGTGTTCTAGTTGAGCGGATCAAGATTTAGATGAGAATTGCGGAATCTTAAATTGCATGAATTAAAGAGCGAGAAGTTAAAGTGCTGAAATTAAAAAGGGATGGGGGTGATTGCATGAATTGAAATTACAGAATGTAAATAGAAATGGGTAGATCAGAGATGGGTAGTTCATTGGGTATTAGGAGATATTGAGATCTCCGAATCAAAACATTTTTATCTCTTCCTCAACCAATGCATTCATTGAATTTTGCTTGGCAATCTTATATGATTGGATCCCAATCCCTTGGCTCACCAATTCTCTCTAAAAACAAACAAATTCCCAATCCCTTGGTTTAAATGTTCATAAGAAGAGATGATGCTCGATCACTGATTATACCACACAGTTTCATGAACCACAATTTGGTAGGATTACATGTCACAATATCCATCCAAATCCCAATCCAATTCACTGTGAGAAAGCTTCTCTAGCATGAATCCTCCATTCCTTTCCCAAGGTTCCGAAGGATTCCAATTATGGATAGTTTCTTTCCCAAGACAACTAACCAATGGAATTAGATCGAGAAGCTTTCTAACAAAATTCAAGAGAAAAGATTGAAGAAGAAGATAAAACTATTATTGATTCATTGAATTACAATAGAGCTCCCTAACCCAATGAAAGGGGTTTAGTGAGTCATAGCTCTGAATTCAATTACAAAATATGAAAAGTAGCAAAATGATTTCCCCTCGTAAAGGTTCCTAACTAACTTAAATTCTATCCTATTTATACACTTTCTAAATTGAGCTTCTGTTGTGTTTCTTGGGCTTTGAGGCCTTTCCCTGATTTCCTTTTGCTTTGGGTTTATGGTCCATAATCCTGATGAGGCTGTGATCCAATTCTGTAACATTCATTGAGCAAACTTAGTGATAAACAAGTAATGACACAAGACTCAACAAATGGATGCTCCAGACTCATCAGTTCTTCAAGCCCAATCCCATAAACCATGATATTCAATTGGGTTTCATACCATAATACGTTTAAGTTAATGTTTGTGCTCAAATGCTAACTTAAACTTCAATATACTTGGCCCAGAAACCCTTTCAAAAAGTGGCGTTTAAGTTGAAGTTTAAGTTTCAGTTTAAGGTTAAATTGAAACTTAAACGTGGAAATGGAAGAAAGCAACCCAGGAGTGTGAAATGTCGAACACGTTTAAGCTTCAGTTTAAGGTTAAACTGAAGCTTAAACGTGGAAATGAAGAAAGCAACCCTGGAGGAGCAATTGCGTCGAACACGTTTAAGCTTCAGTTTAAGGTTAAACTGAAGCTTAAACGTGGAAATGAGAAAGCAACCCTGGAGGAGAGAAATAGTCGAACACGTTTAAGCTCCAGTTTAAGGTTAAACTGGAGCTTAAACGTGGAAATGCTCCTGGTGCCTTTCTTACTTCTGGCGTTTAACCTCCAGTTTAAGGTTAAACTGGAGGTTAAACGTGGAAATGCTTCCTGGTGAGAAATTGTGTCGAACACGTTTAAGCTCCAGTTTAAGGTTAAACTGGAGCTTAAACGTGGAAATGCTCCCTTGGTGAAATTCTCATTCTGGCGTTTAACCTCCAGTTTAAGGTTAAACTGGAGGTTAAACGCCAGTTCCAGCATTTCTTAGCCTTCATGATTCTGGCGTTTAAGCTCCAGTTTAAGCTTAAACTGGAACTTAAACTCCACATGTGATATTCAAGCTTCCTTTATTGATTTTGTTGCTTCCTTGCCTAGCCTCTTCTTCCCTGAAATCATCCAAACAATTGCATCAAAGTCTTGCAAAATTTCATGAGAAATCTTCCATTCATAGCATTCAAGTAATATAACTAAAAACTCATGGAATTTGCATCAAAATCATATTGTTTGGATGGTTCATTGCTTTGTTATTCTTTTAACCATTCTTGGTTACTTTAAGCTCAAGAAAATGCATAAAACAACTAAAACTAACAGAAAAATGCTAGTGAAACTAGCCTAAGATGCCTTGGCATCACAACACCAAACTTAATACTTGCTTGTCCCTAAGCAAGTCCTGAGTTATTTGAGAAGAAAGTATGAAACAGAAAGCAATTACATTGGCTACATTAGTAAGTGATGACAAGTCATCATATACCCATTTTTCAAGCTAATTTCACTTGTTTTGTTAGTCTTTATGCACTTTCTTGCTTCTTAAGTAAGTGATTTGGAGTGAAAATGCACAACTTCTTTAAATCAAGCAACCACCATGAAATTAATGTTAATCCATGAGGTTTAAGCTAATTTTAATTGAATTTTAATTGATTTATAAGCCTCTTGAATTTAGTGATACTTTGAGTGGTTGTTTTGGTTTATTGTAGGTGAAGAAAAGAAAAGAAAAGGAAAAGCGTGGCCTAAGAAGTGTAGCCCAAGGAAAGGAAAGTGTGGTCAAAGCAAGAGGAAGTGTGCCACATGCAAAGGGGGAGGCAAACATTGCCCTCCACAAGGGCACACTGCCCTCTAGGAGGGCAACATAAGAGAACCAAGAAGAGAAGGCAACTCTGCCCTGCCCACTCCAAGGGCAGAGCACAATTTTGTGCCTTGGAACCAAGAGGAATAAAATGTTGCCCTGCCCTCCACAAGGGCAGTATCGGGCTCTCCAAGGAAGAAAATCAAAGGAAAAATATCACCCATGCATGCCACAAGAGTTGAACACGGGACCATGAGGAAGCTAGGACTTAAGACCCATTACCGTGCCAAGAAGCCAAGGAAAATGATGTAGCATGTGCGTCTGCCCAGGTTCGAACACGGGAATGCATTTTGGAAATACTGCCCTGCCCTCCGCGAGGGCAGGGCAGCATTTTGTGTGTGGCGCACCAGGAAACAATTCTGGCGCACCAACTCTCGGCCCTGGCAGCACCAAGCGCGCACCGTGGCCGATCCTGGCAGCACCATATTTTTCTGCCCTGCCCTTGGCGCGGGCAGGGCAGCGTTTTGCGCGCCAAGCATGCACCAGCCGCACCAATCTTCTGCACCAAGCATCAATTTTCTGCCCTGCCCTCCACAAGGGCAGGGCAGCCTCCTGGGAGCCACTATTTTGGGCCGAAAATTCAAATTAAAACCCCATTTTAATTCATTTCTTCACCAATTCAAAAGCCCATCCAAATCCCAATATCCAAGAATAGAAAGTGTATAAATAGGAGTTAGTTTGATGTAATTAGGACTTTTACTTTGACCCTTTTGATTTACTCTTAGTTTTGCTTTTGAATTTTGCACTCTCTTTGAGCTTGGAATTCTGCAACTTCTCTTGGTGACTCCACCGAGATTTCAGAGAATTGGGGAGGGGAGTTGATCTCTCTTCTTCCTCATTCTTGCTAGAGCAGTTTATTTTTTCTTCTTTTGAGTTTTGGGTGTGAGAAATTGTGGAAATTCTGTCTCAATTCCCATTCAAACTCTCTTCAAATCTTTTCTGCACAATTCAATTCAATTTCAATTTCTTTTACTGCTTCTTCTTTAAATTCTTGTCAATTGCTTTGTGAGCTTGGATCTAGGAAGGCAAATAGAGATCTAGGCTCTGCTACCTAGTCTCTTGAGACCTGAGACCCAATTTTACTTTTGGTTCTTCTGGGAACCTCTGCTGCATTTTATTTCCTTGCTGTTTGAATTCTCATTGCTTCTAATTCAATTTCTGCTCTCTTAATTGTTGCAATTCACATTCTCTTGTTTAAATTTTGCAATCCCTGTCCTCAATTCCCTTTTATTTTCAAGCAATTTATATTTCTTGCAATTTAAGTTACTGCAATTTACATTTCTTGCACTTTAAGTTTCAGTCATTTACTTTCTTGTTCTTTAAGATTCAGTTCATTTTACCTTCCTGTTCTTTAATTTACTGCAAATTCCCCTCTCCCTATACATTTACTGTCATTTACTTCCTGTTAAACACAAATCACTCAATCAACACTTGATCCGCTTGACTAAACCACCCACTAAACTAAAATTGTTCAATCCTTCAATCCCTGTGGGATCGACCTCACTCATGTGAGTTATTATTACTTGATGCGACCCGGTACACTTGCCGGTGAGTTTTGTGTTGGATCGTTTTCCACACATCAAGTTTTTGGCGCCGTTGCTGGGGATTGAAATAGATTGACAATGATTAAGTGAAGTGGAGGTCTACATTAAGCATTTTTTTTCTCTTTTCTGTTAATCTAATTCTTACTAACACACTAACTATTTGAATTTTTGCTTAAACTAACTAAAACTTCATTCTAGCTATAGATTGAAGTTTCATTAGCTTTCTGGGTTTGTGTGTTTATTGTTGTGTGTTTGTATGTCAGGTACAGGAAGATCTACCCCTGTCCTCTCTGAAATTGACCAAAGAACCCTTCGGAGGATAAGAAGAGCTGAAAGAGGGAAGAACGTTATTGGAGAAGAAGAATCTGAGGAGGAATTCCAAGAAATGGAAGGAGATCCCAATCAACCAGGAGAAGGAGCCAACAATAACCAACAACAACGAAGAGTCTTGGCTTCATACACATTTGCAAATGCTAGGCACTGTGGAAGTAGCATTCTTCCTCCTAATGTCAATGCAAACAATTTTGAACTCAAGCCACAACTCATCACTCTGGTTCAAAACAATTGTTCTTTTGGAGGAGGGCCTTTGGAGGATCCAAATCAACATCTGTCTACCTTCTTGAGAATCTGTGACACGGTGAAAACTAATGGTGTACCTCCTGATAGCTACAAGTTGCTGCTCTTTCCATTCTCTCTCAGAGATAAAGCCACTCAATGGCTAGAGACCTTTCCAAAAGAAAGCATCAACACTTGGGATGACTTGGTGAGCAAGTTTCTTGCCAAATTTTATCCCCCTCAAAGAATCCTAAGGTTGAAGACTGAGGTTCAAACGTTCACTCAATTGGAGGCTGAAAACTTATATGAAGCATGGGAAAGATATAAGGCTCTATTGAGGAAATGTCCACCAGAGATGTTTACTGAGTGGGACAAGTTGCAGAACTTCTATGAGGGACTCACTCTTAAAGCTCAAGAAGCTCTTGATCACTCTGCCGGAGGCTCATTACAACTCATGAAGACCACAGAGGAAGCTCAAAACCTCCTTGATATGGTGGCCAACATCCAATTCTTTGCTCATCAAAGACAACGCCAACCATCACAGAGAAGAGGAGTAATGGAGTTGGAAGGAGTTGATTCTATTCTGGCTCAGAACAAGATGATGCAGCAGCAGATTCAACAACAATTTGAGCAAATGGCCAAAAGGATTGATGGCTTGCAAGTGGCAGCAGTGAGCACCACAAGCCAACCTCCAACCACTTGGGTGCAAAGTGAAGAAACTCAAGAAGAGCAACAGCAAGAGCAAGTCCAATACATGCACAACCAAAATCCTGGAACAAATGAAGTCTATGGTGACACTTACAATCCATCTTGGAAGAACCATCCCAACCTCAGATGGGGAGACAACCATAATCAAAACCAACAACCATGGCAAAGAAACACAAGTCAGAACAATTGGAAAAACACAAACCACAACCCCCAGCCAAACACTAGTCAAAATACATGTAGAAAACCACAAAATAACTACCCCAACTCTAACCATTATCCACCTAACAACCACCCAACAAATCAAAACACCTATCATCATCCATCAACACCCCAAAACCAACCAATTTCACAAGAATCCCAGAGGATCACTAATCTAGAGCTACTCATGGAAAAACTGATGAAGAACCAAGAATTGACAACAAAGAACCAAGAAGCCTCCATGAAGAACCTAGAGAGGCAGATTGGACAAATCTCCAAGCAGATTTCTGTTGAGAAACCATCAAGTTCACTACCTAGTGACACCATTCCCAACCCAAAGGAAGAATGCAAGGTTGTGCAACTAAGAAGTGGAAAAGTGTTAACAGATGGTAACCAAGGGGCAACCAAGCATAATGACACTAAGCCAACAAAGAATGATGAAGCCATCAACAAGGACATGATAACCAAGAATGTCCCAGAAAAACTCACAGAGGAAGACAACAAGCCACAGAATTTGAAGAAAGGAAAGAAGATCCTGGAAGAACCAATTCCTAAACAACATCAAGTGGAGAAGAGCTCAACATCACCACTACCTTATCCACAGAGATTTCACAAGGAAACAAAGGATCAGCATTTCCACAAATTCCTTGAGACTTTCAAGAAGTTGGAGATCAACATCCCTTTAGCTGAAGCATTGGAGCAAATGCCTTTATATGCCAAGTTCTTAAAGGAGCTCATTAACAAGAAGAGACAGTGGAATGAAAAGGAGACTGTAATGCTCAGTGAAGAATGCAGTGCACTCATTAAAAAGGGACTCCCTCCCAAGCTTGAAGACCCTGGAGGTTTCTTCTTACCATGCACTATTGGAAATCTATTCATTAACAAGGGGATGTGCGATCTAGGAGCAAGCATAAATCTAATCCCATATTCTCTAGTGAAAAAGCTTGGCATAGAGGAGGTGAAACCAACACAGATGTCCTTGGAATTGGTGGACCAATCAGTAGTATATCCTAAAGGGCTGATTGAGAACCTTTTAGTTAAGGTTGGCAAGTTCATCTATCCAGCAGATTTTGTGATCCTGGATTCTTCAGAAAATAGAAGTGACTCCATAATACTTGGACGACCATTTCTGGCCACTGCTAGAGCCATTGTGGATATAGAGCAAGGAGAGTTAACCCTCAGGATGCATGAGGAGAGCATCATCCTGAAAGTCTTTCCAGAATTACAAAGGGATGAAGAAACAAGCAAAATGAGTGATGATCTCCTTCCAAAGCAATCAACTGACAAGGAAGTAGAACAGAAAAACAAACAGATGCAAGAAGAAAAAGGGATTCAAAAGGAAGCAGGGGTGATAAGCAAGAAGGAAGGTATCACAACTCAAGTAACTGTAAAGAAAGAAAGATCAACAAGCAAGAAAAAGAAGAAGAGCAAGAAAAAGGCTCACAAAGGGTGGAAGAACAAGAAAATCCCAACTGAAGGATTTTCTAAAGGTGATAAGGTGCAACTAGTATATCAACAGCAGGGAGCAGAAGAGTATTACACTGTCAACCAAATATTCTCTCTGGAGCACATTGAGATTGAGCATCAAGGCACACAGAGAAAGCTTACAGTGAGAGGTGACAAGTTGAGACATCACCAACATCAACCACCCCAAAGGGAGTTCAATGTCAAGCTAGTGACAATAAAAGAGCGCTTCATGGGAGGCAACCCATGATTTAAGATTTCTGTCTTCTCTTTCAATTAATAAGCTATGATTCCTCTGAACATGATTTTGAACTTTCATGCCTGATAAATACATACATTGTTTTGAAGCACATGTCAAACTTTTAAGTTTGGTGTACCCTAAGGCACACCCAAGTTCATTGTTCAAAAAAAGGGGAGTATTTTTAAAACATATGCATAATATTTTTTATGAAGCATGTGACCAAACACTAAGTTTGGTGTCTGTATGTGCAACAATGTTCATAAGATCATTTCCCAATCATGGACTCAAAACCATACAGACAAGGAATCATACAGCAATTTTTTTTTTAAAAATGCATCAATTATAAGAACGGTTTGCATTGTTAAGCCGTCCCCTCAATAAAAGATAAGTTTGGTGTTCACCAACTTTTAGCATTTTATTTAGGGACACAATTGATCACAAAAAAAAATTTAAATAACTATTAAACAAACTAAAACAATTTATTTTATTCTTGCAAATAAGTTGCCAACGATTATATTAATGTTCTAAGCTAGCTGTTTTGATTCAGGTGGGAGAAAAAGATTAAGACAAAAGCTAGGAGAGGTCACGGCTAGGAGAAGCTATGTGAGGGAGTTCACATGTGCCTAGGAGAACGCGCTCATGGGGAAGCAGAATTTGTATGCATGCATGCATCATTGAAAGCCTAAATGCATGCAGCCAATGGGAAGAGGATCCTCGTCAAGCCTCAACCATGCATGCAGACCGTCCATTCCATGAGTCCTTGAGATGAACAACTCAATCTCAGCCCTTCATGAGCACTAACGGTTCCTTCTTCATTCATTCATTGTGGTTTTGTTAAGAAGCTTGAAGACTTGGCCTATTAATAGCCGTTGCACCAAACGGTTTACACACTCATTCAATCTACCCTCATATGAGAATCATAATCCTCTTTGCTCCTAAAACCAACATCATCTCCTTGTCTCACAACAAAACCGAACCAAACCTCTTCCCAAACACAACACAAACTCCTTCTTTTCTCACTTCTTCTTTCTTTTCACCTCAACCTCAATGGCCTCCTCAAGTTCAAAAAGAAGGCCGGGAAAAGAACCTATGGTAGCCGAACCTCCGTCCTTTGATGCAACCAAGTTTAGATCCCAATTCCATGAAGGGAGATATCATAGGTTCATGGAGGCAAAGAATGTCATCTATGAGAAAGGTCTTGATTTAAGGGAAGGAGAATACCCCATCATGAGGCAAATTACTAGAGAAAGAAGGTGGGAACTCTTGTGTGCTCCTCTAACTGACATCAGTGTAGTTATGATTAGGGAGTTCTATGCAAATGCTATGAAGGAAAACAAAGATAGTGCTCCTTACACAAGTTATGTCAGAGGAGTTGAAGTGAGCTTCAGTCCAGCAGCCATCACTAGAGCTCTAAAGTTGAGAACCATAACCTATGCAGAGCCTAGTTATGAGGCTAGATTGCAAATGGAAAATAATCCTGATGAGATCCTGCAGGGGTTATGTGTGGAAAATACAGATTGGGAAAGAGATTCAAAGGGAGTTCCAAGTCACATAAGGAGGATAAATCTCACTCCCGTGGCTAAGGGATGGTATGAAATAGTGAGGAGATCTATCCTTCCTACTGGAAACGCCTCTTGGGTCACAATCAAACGTGCACTCTTGACATACTGCATCTTGCATGGAGGTGAGATCAACCTTGCACAACTCATAGCTGACAGTATTCAAGAAATGGCCGATAGCACAAGCAAATCAAAGGGTCTTGGACATCCAAGTACCATCCTCAGGCTATGTGACAAAGCTGGAGTAATTTTTGAAGATGAGGATACAACAAAAGTGAAGAAAGGGAAATGGATTACCAAGAAGAGCATGGAGGGAACGAATGAAGAAGAAAATCAAGAAGGGGTAGTAGCTCCTAGACAAAAGAGATCACAAAGAGAGGAAGGACGAAATCAAGCTCATGATGCCATAGACATGAGCCAGTTACAAAGATCAATTGAAGAATTATCTCAGCAACTCATGCAGGCTCAACAAGGCCAAAATCAAGGGGGCCGAGAGAAATATCTAGAGCCCCATCCAGAATTCATGGAGCAATTTTTGAAAGAAAAAGAGGAACGAGAAGCTTGGCAGCATCAAATGGAGGAGAAACAAGAGAGATGGCAACAACAAATGATGACTCAGCAGCAAGAATTTCAAGCACAGATTCTTGAAGGACAAAAAGAACAATACAAAGAATTCAAAGAATCATATGATAAGCTGTATTTTAGTCAAGCTAAAGCAGGGGAATATAGTCACAACCTATATCAATGGAAGAATGTTCATCACACCATGGGAGAAGTTAGATACGTACAAAGAATGGAGATTGATGAAAATATGCAAGCAAGGTTGGAGTACTTGACCCACAATTTGCCAACACTCAATCCTGAGATCAAGCCAGTTGAGCAATGCCCTGAATTTTTAGCCAAGCAACAAGTAAGAACTCATCAATATACTGAGTCAACCTTTAAAAGATTGGAAGATGTTGGGCTCTCAGGACTCTTAGATTCTGTTTGGGGAAGAAGATGTCCTGGTGAAGAGATCCAAGATTATTCCAAGACAGGGAAGAGAAAGAAGAAGAAGGGAGAATCAAGCAGCAGCCATGACCATTAGAAGGTGGCAAATTTCTTTCATATTTCCTCTTTCATGTCCTTAATAAGGAGATGCATGTCTGAAACATGATATGCCTCCATCAATTAATTCTTTTACTCTATGCAATTTTTGGGTCTTTGCTTTTCATTTTAGTTAGTTAATAAATAGCTAGAAAAATGCTAAGTCTGCACAATGCTTGTTATCCATCACTTAGCTTGAAAATTGTTTTGTTTCCCATATGCTTAAATAAAAGAGTTTGGTTTGAATTGAAAAGTAAAATATCCAATGTTGCATAAGCATGAATGGAAGTTGGTGGTGGTATATGTGTTTGATTAAATGCATAACTCATGAAATAATTGTTGCATAATATCATTTTCATTCAAGTGTGAGTTAGCTTGCTGTTGTAAATACTCTTATCAATAATGAAAAAGCTCTTGGTGACAAAAACAGAAAGAAAAGGAAGAAAGAAAAAGCCAAAATGGCAAGAAAAACAAAGAATAAAGGTTGGACACCAATAGCTTGGACCCTAGGACATATGCCTGTGGTGTTTTTGTACTAAGATCTGCTTGGATGAGTAAATTCTAAGGGGTATTTTAAAACCCGGTCACTTAGATCAACTGATTTGGGATGGCCAATTGAAAATCCACAATAAAGAGCAACTTAGATACAGAACATTTAGTTATCCAAAGAGATGCTGGGCATCAATGATCCTAGGAAGAATTAGTGAGCCAAGTGTCTGTGGTGGAGAAATGTTGAGTAAAAGAAAGAAACAAATAAAGCCAAAGGCTAATACTGCAACATTTGACACCAAACCTCTAAAAGAATAATAAGCTTGTTAAGCATTGTAAGCCAAGAAAAGTTAGCAAGGGAGTAATTAAAAAGTGAGTCTTCTAACAGCAAGTTAGCAAGCCTTTGAGGAAAGACGTGTATTATGTAGCAGCAACAATAAGTGAGTTGTCATTGTCTGCATAAAGACCCCATAAATCAAGTTCTGCTATATGCCTAATAAGGATATTTGTTCTTTTCTTATTCATGTCATTTACTCTTATTTTTGATGCTTGCTTGGGGACAAGCAAGATTTAAGTTTGGTGTTGTGATGACAAGTCATCATATACCCATTTTTCAAGCTAATTTCACTTGTTTTGTTAGTCTTTATGCACTTTCTTGCTTCTTAAGTAAGTGATTTGGAGTGAAAATGCACAACTTCTTTAAATCAAGCAACCACCATGAAATTAATGTTAATCCATGAGGTTTAAGCTAATTTTAATTGAATTTTAATTGATTTATAAGCCTCTTGAATTTAGTGATACTTTGAGTGGTTGTTTTGGTTTATTGTAGGTGAAGAAAAGGAAAAGCGTGGCCTAAGAAGTGTAGCCCAAGGAAAGGAAAGTGTGGTCAAAGCAAGAGGAAGTGTGCCGCATGCAAAGGGGGAGGCAAACATTGCCCTCCACAAGGGCACACTGCCCTCTAGGAGGGCAACATAAGAGAACCAAGAAGAGAAGGCAACTCTGCCCTGCCCACTCCAAGGGCAAAGCACAATTTTGTGCCTTGGAACCAATAGGAATAAAATGTTGCCCTGCCCTCCACAAGGGCAGTATCGGGCTCTCCAAGGAAGAAAATCAAAGGAAAAATATCACCCATGCATGCCACAAGAGTTGAACACGGGACCATGAGGAAGCTAGGACTTAAGACCCATTACCGTGCCAAGAAGCCAAGGAAAATGATGTAGCATGTGCGTCCGCCCAGGTTCGAACACGGGAATGCATTTTGGAAACACTGCCCTGCCCTCCGCGAGGGCAGGGCAGCATTTTGTGTGTGGCGCACCAGGAAACAATTCTGGCGCACCAACTCTCGACCCTGGCAGCACCAAGCGCGCACCGTGGCCGATCCTGGCAGCACCATATTTTTCTGCCCTGCCCTTGGCGCGGGCAGGGCAGCGTTTTGCGCGCCAAGCATGCACCAGCCGCACCAATCTTCTGCACCAAGCATCAATTTTCTGCCCTGCCCTCCACAAGGGCAGGGCAGCCTCCTGGGAGCCACCATTTTGGGCCGAAAATTCAAATTAAAACCCCATTTTAATTCATTTCTTCACCAATTCAAAAGCCCATCCAAATCCCAATATCCAAGAATAGAAAGTGTATAAATAGGAGTTAGTTTGATGTAATTAGGACTTTTACTTTGACCCTTTTGATTTACTCTTAGTTTTGCTTTTGAATTTTGCACTCTCTTTGAGCTTGGAATTCTGCAACTTCTCTTGGTGACTCCACCGAGATTTCAGAGAATTGGGGAGGGGAGTTGATCTCTCTTCTTCCTCATTCTTGCTAGAGCAGTTTATTTTTTCTTGTTTTGAGTTTTGGGTGTGAGAAATTGAGGAAATTCTGTCTCAATTCCCATTCAAACTCTCTTCAAATCTTTTCTGCACAATTCAATTCAATTTCAATTTCTTTTACTGCTTCTTCTTTAAATTCTTGTCAATTGCTTTGTGAGCTTGGATCTAGGAAGGCAAATAGAGATCTAGGCTCTGCTACCTAGTCTCTTGAGACCTGAGACCCAATTTTACTTTTGGTTCTTCTGGGAACCTCTGCTGCACTTTATTTCCTTGCTGTTTGAATTCTCATTGCTTCTAATTCAATTTCTGCTCTCTTAATTGTTGCAATTCACATTCTCTTGTTTAAATTCTGCAATCCCTGTCCTCAATTCCCTTTTATTTTCAAGCAATTTATATTTCTTGCAATTTAAGTTACTGCAATTTACATTTCTTGCACTTTAAGTTTCAGTCATTTACTTTCTTGTTCTTTAAGATTCAGTTCATTTTACCTTCCTGTTCTTTAATTTACTGCAAATTCCCCTCTCCCTTTACATTTACTGTCATTTACTTCCTGTTAAACACAAATCACTCAATCAACACTTGATCCGCTTGACTAAACCACCCACTAAATTGTGAAATTGTGAACAATACTTTTCACAACTCTCATAATCCCTGGTCATGAACCCCAAAAACTTGGTGTTCAATCCCATGGCATTACACAACTTCGCACAACTAACCAGCAAGTGCACTGGGTCGTCCAAGTAATAAACCTTACGCGAGTAAGGGTCGATCCCACGGAGATTGTTGGTATGAAGCAAGCTATGGTCACCTTGTAAATCTTAGTCAGGCAGACTCAAATGGGTATAGTGATATACGAATAAAGCATAAAGATAAAGATAGAGGTACTTATGTAATTCATTAGTAGGAACTTCAGATAAGCGTATGAAGATGCCTTCCCTTCCGTCTCTCTGCTTTCCTACTGTCTTCATCCAATCCTTCTTACTCCTTTCCATGGCAAGCTCATGTAGGGTTTCACCGTTGTCAGTGGCTACCTCCCATCCTCTTAGTGAAAATGTTCCTATGCTCTGTCACAGCATATGGCTAATCAGCTGTCGGTTCTCGGTCAGGCCGGAATAGAATCCATTGATTCTTTTGCGTCAGTCACTAACGCCCCGCCTGCTAGGAGTTTGAAGCACGTCACAGTCATTTAATCATTGAATCCTACTCAGAATACCACAGACAAGGTTAGACCTTCCGGATTCTCTTGAATGCCGCCATCAGTTCTTGCCTATACCACGAAGACTCTGATCTCACGGAATGGCTGGCTCGGTTGTCAGGCGAGCACTCGGTTGTCAGGCGATCAACCATGCATCGTGTATCAGGAATCCAAGAGATATTCACTAGAGCCTTGGTTGCTTGTAGAACAAAAGTGGTTGTCAGTCACCTTGTTCATAGGTGAGAATGATGATGAGTGTCACGGATCATCACATTCATCAAGTTGAAGAACAAGTGATATCTTGGACAAAGAACAAGCAGAATTGAATAGAAGAACAATAGTAATTGCATTAATACTCGAGGTACAGCAGAGCTCCACACCTTAATCTATGGTGTGTAGAAACTCCACCGTTGAAAATACATAAGAACAAGGTCTAGGCATGGCCGTGAGGCCAGCCTCCCAATGATCTAAGAACTAGATGTCCCAAGATGATCAAAGGATCTAAAATAATCCAAAGATTTCTAGATGAAAATACAATAGCAAAAGGTCCTACTTATAGAAAACTAGTAGCCTAAGGTTTACAAAGATGAGTAAATGACATAAAAATCCACTTCCGGGCCCACTTGGTGTGTGCTTGGGCTGAGCAATGAAGAAATTTCGTGTAGAGACTCTTCTTGGAGTTAAACGCCAGCTTTTATGCCAGTTTGGGCGTTTAACTCCCATTTAGGTGCCAGTTCCGGCGTTTAACGCTGGAATTTCTGTAGGTGACTTTGAACGCCGGTTTGGGCCATCAAATCTTGGGCAAAGTATGGACTATCATATATTGCTGGAAAGCCCAGGATGTCTACTTTCCAACGCCGTTGAGAGCGCGCCAATTGGGCTTCTGTAGCTCCAGAAAATCCACTTCGAGTGCAGGGAGGTCAGAATCCAACAGCATCTGCAGTCCTTTTCAGTCTCTGGATCAGATTTTTGCTCAGGTCCCTCAATTTCAGCCAGAAAATACCTGAAATCACAGAAAAACACACAAACTCATAGTAAAGTCCAGAAAAGTGAATTTTAACTAAAAACTAATAAAAATATAATAAAAACTAACTAAAAGATACTAAAAACATACTAAAAACAATGCCAAAAAGGGTACAAATTATCCGCTCATCACAACACCAAACTTAAATTGTTGCTTGTCCCCAAGCAACTGAAGATCAAATAAGATGAAAAGAATAGAATATGCAATGAACTCCAAAAACATCTATGAAGATCAGTATTAATTAGATGAGCGGGGCTTTTAGCTTTTTGTCTCTGAACAGTTTTGGCATCTCACTCTATCCTTTGAAATTCAGAATGATTGGCTTCTTTAGGAACTCAGAATCCAGATAGTGTTATTGATTCTCCTAGTTAAGTATGATGATTCTTGAACACAGCTACTTTTTGAGTCTTGGCCGTGGCCCAAAGCACTCTGTCTTCCAGTATTACCACCGGATACATACATGCCACAGACACATAATTGGGTGAACCTTTTCAGATTGTGACTCAGCTTTGCTAGAGTCCCCAATTAGAGGTGTCCAGGGTTCTTAAGCACACTCTTATTGCCTTGGATCACAACTTTATTTCTTTCTTTCTCTCTTTTTCTCTCTTTTTTTTTCGAATTTTTTCTTTTTTTTTTCGCCTCTTTTTTTTTTTGTATTCACTGCTTTTTCTGCTTCAAGAATCATTTTTATGATTTTTCAGATCCTCAGTAACATGTCTCCTTTTTCATCATTCTTTCAAGAGCCAACATTCATGAACCACAAATTCAAAAGACATATGCACTGTTTAAGCATACATTCAGAAGACAAAAGTAATGCCACCACATCAAAATAATTAAACTGCTATAAAATTCAAAATTCATGCAATTCTTTTTCTTTTTCAATTAAGAACAATTTTTAAGAAAGGTGATGGATTCATAGGACATTCATAACTTTAAGGCATAGATACTAAGACACTAATGATCACAAGACACAAACATAGACAAACATAAGCACTAAAATTCGAAAAACAGAAAATAAAGAACAAGGAAATTAAGGAACGGGTCCACCTTAGTGATGGCGGCTCTTTCTTCCTCTTGAAGATCCTATGGAGTGCTTGAGCTCCTCAATGTCTTTTCCTTGTCTTTGTTGCTCCTCTCTCATGATTCTTTGATCTTCTCTAATTTCATGGAGGATGATGGAGTGTTCTTGATGCTCCACCCTTAGTTGTCCCATGTTGGAACTCAATTCTCCTAGGGAGGTGTTTAGTTGCTCCCAATAGTTTTGTGGAGGAAAGTGCATCCCTTGAGGCATCTCAGGGATCTCATGATGAGAGGGGTCTCTTGTGTGCTCCATCCTTTTCTTAGTGATGGGCTTATCCTCATCAATGGGGGTGTCTCCCTCTATGTCAACTCCAACTGAATAACAGAGGTGACAAATGAGATGAGGAAAGGCTAACCTTGCTAAGGTAGAGGACTTGTCCGCCACCTTATAGAGTTCTTGGGCTATAACCTCATGAACTTCCACTTCTTCTCCAATCATGATGCTATGAATCATGATGGCCCGGTCTAGAGTAACTTCGGACCGGTTGCTAGTGGGAATGATTGAGCGTTGGATGAACTCCAACCATCCTCTAGCGACGGGTTTGAGGTCATGCCTTCTCAATTGAACCGGCTTGCCTCTTGAATCTCTCTTCCATTGTGCGCCCTCTTCACATATGACTGTGAGGACTTGGTCCAACCTTTGATCAAAGTTGACCCTTCTAGTGTAAGGATGTTCATCTCCTTGCATCATGGGCAAATTGAATGCCAACCTCACACTTTCCGGACTAAAATCCAAGTATTTCCCCCGAACCATAGTAAGATAATTCTTTGGATCCGGGTTCACACTTTGATCATGGTTCTTGGTGATCCATGCATTGGCATAGAACTCTTGAACCATTAAGATCCCGACTTGTTGAATGGGGTTGGTAAGCACTTCCCAACCTCTTCTTCGGATCTCATGCCGGATCTCCGGATATTCACCCTTTTTGAGTGAAAAAGGGACCTCGGGGATCACCTTCTTCAAGGTCACAACTTCATAGAAGTGGTCTTGATGCACCCTTGAGATGAATCTATCCATCTCCCATGGCTCGAAGGTAGAAGCTTTTGCCTTCCCTTTCCTCTTTCTAGAGGTTTCTCCGGCCTTGGATGCCATAAATGGTTATGGAAAAACAAAAAGCAATGCTTTTACCACACCAAACTTAAAAGATTTGCTCGTCCTCGAGCAAAAGAAGAAAGAAGAGAGTAGAAGAAGAAGAAATGAGGAAGAAGGGAGGGGCTTATGTATTCGGCCAAAGAGGGGGAGAAGTGGGGTTTTAGGTTGTGTGAAAATGAAGGGGTGAAGAAGGGTTTATATAGGAGAGGAGGGAGATGGGGTTCGGTCATTATGGGTGGGTTTGGGAGGGAAAGTGGTTTGAATTTGAAGGGTGAGGTTGGTGGGGTTTTATGAAGGATGGATGGGAGTGGTGAAGAGAAAGATGGGATTTGATAGGTGAAGGGTTTTTGGGGAAGAGGTATTGAGGTGATTGGTGAATGGGTGAAGAAGAGAGAGGGTGGTGGTGGGGTTGGTGGGGGTCCTGTGGGGTCCACAGATCCTGTGGTGTCAAGGAAAAGTCATCCCTGCACCAAATGGCATTCAAAATCACGTTTTGAGCCATTTCTGGCGTTAAACGCCGGGCTGGTGCCCATTCCTGGCGTTTAACGCCAGGTTCTTGCCCTTTTCTGGCGTTTAACGCCAGTCTGGTGCCCCTTTCTGGCGTTAAACGCCCAGAATGGTGCCAGACTGGGCGTTAAACGCCCAACTGCTAGCCTCACTGGCGTTTAAACGCCAGTGAGTTCTTCCTCCAGGGTGTGCTATTTTCTTCCTGTTTTTCATTCTGTTTTTGCTTTTTCAATTGATTTTGTGACTTCTTATGATCATCAACCTACAAAAAACATAAAATAACAAAGAGAAATAGATAAAATATAATCATTGGGTTGCCTCCCAACAAGCGCTTCTTTAATGTCAGTAGCTTGACAGAGGGCTCTCATGGAGCCTCACAGATGATCAGAGCAATGTTGGAACCTCCCAACACCAAACTTAGAGTTTGAATGTGGGGGTTCAACACCAAACTTAGAGTTTGGTTGTGGCCTCCCAACACCAAACTTAGAGTTTGACTGTGGGGGCTCTGTTTGACTCTGATTTGAGAGAAGCTCTTCATGCTTCCTCTCCATGGTGACAGAGGGATATCCTTGAGCCTTAAACACAAAGGATTCTTCATTCACTTGAATGATCAGTTCACCTCCATCAACATCAATCACAGCCTTTGCTGTGGCTAGGAAGGGTCTGCCAAGGATGATGGATTCATCCATGCACTTCCCAGTCTCTAGGACTATGAAATCAGTAGGGATGTAATGGTCTTCAACTTTTACCAATACATCCTCTACAAGTCCATGAGCTTGTTTTCTTGAGTTGTCTGCCATCTCTAATGAGATTCTTGCAGCTTGCACCTCAAAGATCCCTAGCTTCTCCATTACAGAGAGAGGCATGAGGTTTACACTTGACCCTAAGTCACACAGAGCCTTCTTGAAGGTCATGGTGCCTATGGTACAAGGTATTGAAAACTTCCCAGGATCTTGTCTCTTTTGAGGTAATTTCTGCCTAGACAAGTCATCCAGTTCTTTGGTGAGCAAAGGAGGTTCATTCTCCCAAGTCTCATTTCCAAATAACTTGTCATTTAGTTTCATGATTGCTCCAAGGTATTTAGCAACTTGCTCTTCAGTGACATACTCATCCTCTTCAGAGGAAGAATACTCATCAGAGCTCATGAAAGGCAGAAGTAAGTCCAATGGAATCTCTATGGTCTCATTTTGAGCCTCAGATTCCCATGGTTCCTCATTGGGGAACTCATTGGAGGCTAGTGCACGCCCACTGAGGTCTTCCTCAGTGGCGTTCACTTCCTCTCCTTCCTCTCCAAATTCGGCCATGTTGATGGCCTTGCACTCTCCTTTTGAATTTTCTTCTGTATTGCTTGGGAGAGTACTAGGAGGGAGTTCAGTAACTTTCTTGCTCAGCTGTCCCACTTGTGCCTCCAAATTCCTAATGGAGGACCGTGTTTCAGTCATGAAACTTTGAGTGGTTTTGATTAGATCAGAGACCATAGTTGCTAAGTCAGAGGGATTCTGTTTAGAATTCTCTGTCTGTTGCTGAGAAGATGATGGAAAAGGCTTGCCATTGCTAAACCTGTTTCTTCCACCATTATTGTTGTTAAAACCTTGTTGAGGTCTTTCTTGATTCTTCCATGAGAAATTTGGATGATTTCTCCATGAAGAATTATAGGTGTTTCCATAGGGTTCTCCTAGGTAATTCACCTCTTCCATTGAAGGGTTCTCAGGATCATAGGCTTCTTCCTCAGATGAAGCATCCTTAGTACTGCTTGGTGCACTTTGCATTCCAGACAGACTTTGAGAAATCAAATTGACTTGTTGAGTCAATATCTTGTTCTGAGCCAAAATGGCATTCAGAGCATCAATCTCAAGAACTCCTTTCTTCTGATTTGTCCCATTGTTCACAGGATTCCTTTCAGAAGTGTACATGAATTGGTTATTTGCAACCATTTCAATTAGCTCTTGAGCTTCTGTAGGCGTTTTCTTCAAATGAAGAGGTCCTCCAGCAGAGCTATCCAAAGACATCTTGGATAGTTCAGAGAGACCATCATAGAAAATACCTATGATGCTCCATTCAGAAAGCATGTCAGATGGACATTTTCTGATCAATTGTTTGTATCTTTCCCAAGCTTCATAGAGGGATTCTCCATCCTTCTGTCTGAAGGTTTGGACTTCCACTCTAAGCTTACTCAATTTTTGAGGTGGAAAGAACTTTGCCAAGAAGGCATTGACTAGCTTTTCCCATGAGTCCAGGCTTTCTTTAGGTTGTGAGTCCAACCATGTCCTAGCTCTGTCTCTTACAGCAAAAGGGAATAGCATAAGTCTGTAGACCTCAGGGTCTACCTCATTAGTCTTGACAGTGTCACAGATTTGCAAGAATTCAGCTAAAAACTGATGAGGATCTTCCAGTGGAAGTCCATGAAACTTGCAATTCTGTTGCATTAGAGAAACTAATTGAGGCTTAAGCTCAAAGTTGTTTGCTCCAATGGCAGGGATAGAGATGCTTCTCCCATAGAAGTCGGGAGTAGGTGCAGTAAAGTCACCCAGCACCTTCCTTGCATTGTTGGCATTGTTGTTGTTTTCGGCTGCCATGTGTTCTTCTTCCTTGAAGAATTCGGTCAGGTCCTCTAAAGAGAGTTGTGCTTTGGCTTCTCTTAGCTTTCGCTTCAAGGTCCTCTCAGGTTCAGGGTCAGCTTCAACAAGAATGCATTTGTCTCTGCTCCTGCTCATATGAAAGAGAAGAGAACAAGAAAATGTGGAATCTTCTATGTCACAGTATAGAGATTCCTTGAGGTGTCAGAAGAACAGAAAAATACAAGAAAGAGGTAGAAGAATTCGAACTTAATCAGATAGAGTTCGAATTGTGCATTGAGAAGGAGTGGTACTCCATAAATAGAAGGATGTGGGAAGAGGGGAAGAGAATTTTCGAAAATTAATTAAAAAGTTTTTAAAATCATTTTGAAAAATTGATTGATAATTTTCGAAAACTCACAGTGGAAAAGGAATCAAGTGATTTTTGAAAAAGATTTTGAAATTAGAAGTCAAAAAGATTTGATTGAAAACTATTTTGAAAAAGATGAGGTTAAGAAGATATGATTGGTTTAAAAAATGTGATTGAAAAGATATGATTTGAAAACAATTTTAAAAAGATTTGATTTTAAAAATTAATAACTTGGCTATCAAGAAAAGATATGATTCAAACATTAAACCTCTCTCAACAGAAAAGGCAACATACTTGAAATGTTCAATCAAATCATTAATTGTTAGCAAGTATCTTTGAAAAAGGAAAGAAATTGATTTTGAAAACATTTGATTGAAAAGATATGATTTGAAAAAGATTTGATTTTGAAAAACTTTGAAAACTTGAAAGAAAATTGATTTGAAAACAAAATCCTCCCCCTTGTGCCATCCTGGCGTTAAACGCCCAGAATGGTATCCATTCTGGCGTTTAACGCCCAAAATGCTACCTTTTTGGGCGTTAAACGCCCAACCAGGTACCCTGGCTGGCGTTTAAACGCCAGTCTGTCCTTCTTCACTGGGCATTTTGAACGCCCAGCTTTTTCTGTGTAATTCCTCTGCTGCATGTTCTGAATCTTCAGTTCCCTGTACTATTGACTTGAAAATAGAACCAAGATCAAATAAACAATACATGCAAGACACCAAACTTAAAATTAAACATTAGACTCAAACAAGAAACATAAAATATTTTTGGTTTTTATGATTTTGAAAATTTTTTTGTGTTTTTTCGAAAATTATATGGAAATAGAAAATAAAAGTTTCAGAATTCTCAATTTGGATTCCAGGAATCATTGCAATGTTAGTCTAAGACTCCGGTCCAGGAATTAGACATGGCTTCACAGCCAGCCAAGCTTTCAAAGAAAGCTTCGGTCCAAAACACTAGACATGGCCAATGGCCAGCCAAGCCTTAGCAGATCATTGCTCCAATAGCAAGGTTGATAGGAATCAACAAGCTATTGTGATGATTAGTTGAAACCTCGGTCCAATAAGATTAGACATGGCTTCTTAGCCAGCCAGACTTCAACAGATCATCATGAAACACTAGAATTCATTCTTAAGGACTCTGAAGAAAAAATACCTAATCTAAGCAACAAGATGAACCGTCAGTTGTCCATACACAAACAATCCCCGGCAACGGCGCCAAAAACTTGGTGTTCAATCCCATGGCATTACACAACTTCGCACAACTAACCAGCAAGTGCATTGGGTCGTCCAAGTAATAAACCTTACGCGAGTAAGGGTCGATCCCACAGAGATTGTTGGTATGAAGCAAGCTATGGTCACCTTGTAAATCTTAGTCAGGCAGACTCAAATGGGTATAGTGATATACGAATAAAGCATAAAGATAAAGATAGAGGTACTTATGTAATTCATTGGTAGGAACTTCAGATAAGCGTATGAAGATGCCTTCCCTTCCGTCTCTCTGCTTTCCTACTGTCTTTATCCAATCCTTCTTACTCTTTTCCATGGCAAGCTCATGTAGGGTTTCACCGTTGTCAGTGGCTACCTCCCATCCTCTCAGTGAAAATGTTCCTATGCTCTGTCACAGCATATGGCTAATCAGCTGTCGGTTCTCGGTCAGGCCGGAATAGAATCCATTGATTCTTTTGCGTCTGTCACTAACGCCCCGCCTGCTAGGAGTTTGAAGCACGTCACAGTCATTCAATCATTGAATCCTACTCAGAATACCACAGACAAGGTTAGACCTTCCGGATTCTCTTGAATGCCGCCATCAGTTCTTGCATATACCACGAAGACTCTGATCTCACGGAATGGCTGGCTCGGTTGTCAGGCGAGCACTCGGTTGTCAGGCGATCAACCATGCATCGTGTATCAGGAATCCAAGAGATATTCACTAGAGCCTTGGTTGCTTGTAGAACAAAAGTGGTTGTCAGTCACCTTGTTCATAGGTGAGAATGATGATGAGTGTCACGGATCATCACATTCATCAAGTTGAAGAACAAGTGATATCTTGGACAAAGAACAAGCGGAATTGAATAGAAGAACAATAGTAATTGCATTAATACTCGAGGTACAGCAGAGCTCCACACCTTAATCTATGGTGTGTAGAAACTCCACCGTTGAAAATACATAAGAACAAGGTCTAGGCATGGCCGTGAGGCCAGCCTCCCAATGATCTAAGAACTAGATGTCCCAAGATGATCAAAGGATCTAAAATAATCCAAAGATTTCTAGATGAAAATACAATAGCAAAAGGTCCTACTTATAGAAAACTAGTAGCCTAAGGTTTACAAAGATGAGTAAATGACATAAAAATCCACTTCCGGGCCCACTTGGTGTGTGCTTGGGCTGAGCAATGAGGAAATTTCGTGTAGAGACTCTTCTTGGAGTTAAACGCCAGCTTTTATGCCAGTTTGGGCGTTTAACTCCCATTTAGGTGCCAGTTCCGGCGTTTAACGCTGGAATTTCTGTAGGTGACTTTGAACGCCGGTTTGGGCCATCAAATCTTGGGCAAAGTATGGACTATCATATATTGCTGGAAAGCCCAGGATGTCTACTTTCCAACGCCGTTGAGAGCGCGCCAATTAGGCTTCTGTAGCTCCAGAAAATCCACTTCGAGTGCAGGGAGGTCAGAATCCAACAACATCTGCAGTCCTTTTCAGTCTCTGGATCAGATTTTTGCTCAGGTCCCTCAATTTCAGCCAGAAAATACCTGAAATCACAGAAAAACACACAAACTCATAGTAAAGTCCAGAAAAGTGAATTTTAACTAAAAACTAATAAAAATATAATAAAAACTTACTAAAAGATACTAAAAACATACTAAAAACAATGCCAAAAAGGGTACAAATTATCCGCTCATCAGTCAACATCAATCACAGCTCCTGCTGTGGCTAGGAAGGGTCTTCCAAGGATGATGCATTCATCCTCCTCCTTCCTAGTGTCTAAGATTATGAAATGAGTAGGGATGTAAAGGCCTTTAACCTTTACTAACACGTCCTCTACTAATTCATAAGCTTGTCTTACTGAGTTGTCTGCCATTTGTAATGAGAATATGGCAGGTTTTAAATCCCCAGCTTCTCCATTACAGAGAGTGGCATATGATTTATACCTGACCCCAGGTCACACAGAGCTTTTTCAAAGATCATGGTGCCTATGGTGCAGGGTATTACGAATTTGCCAGGATCTTGTCTCTTTTGAGGTAAAGTTTGCTGAACCCATGTATCTAGTTCACTAATGAGCAAGGGAGGTTCACCTTCCCAAGTCTCATTACCAAATAACTTGGCATTCAGCTTCATGATAGCTCCTAGATATTGAGCAACTTGCTCTCCACTTACATCTTCATCCTCTTCAGAGGAAGAATAGTCTTCAGAGCTCATGAATGGCAGAAGGAGGTTTAATGGGATCTCTATGGTCTCTATATGAGCCTCAGATTCCCTTGGGTCCTCAATAGGGAACTCCTTCTTGCTTGAGAGACGTCCCATGAGGTCTTCCTCATTGGGATTCACATCCTCTCCTTCCTCTCTAGGTTCGTCCATGTTGATTATATCAATGGCCTTGCACTCTCTTTTTGGATTCTCTTCAGTATTGCTTGGAAGAGTACTAAGAGGAGTTTCAGTGATTTTCTTACTCAGTTGGCCCACTTGTGCCTCCAGATTTCTAATGGAGGACCTTGTTTCACTCATGAAACTTAAAGTGGCCTTAGACAGATCAGAGACTAAGTTTGCTAAGTTAGAGGTGCTCTGCTCAGAATTCTCTGTCTGTTGCTGAGAAGATTATGGAAAAGGCTTGCTATTGCTAAACCTGTTTCCTCCACTATTATTAAAGCCTTGTTGAGGCTTTTGTTGATCCTTCCATGAGAAATTTGGATGATTTCTCCAGGAAGAATTATAGGTGTTTCCATAAGGTTCACCCATGTAATTTACCTCTGCCATTGCAGGGTTTTCAGGATCATAAGCTTCTTCTTCAGAAGATGCCTCTTTAGTACTGTTGGATGCATTTTGCCATCCATTCAGACTTTGAGAAATCATGTTGACTTACAGATTCAACATTTTGGTCTGAGCCAATATGGCATTCAGAGCATCAATTTCAAGAACTCCCTTCCTCTGAGGCATCCCATTATTCACGGAATTCCTCTCAGAAGTGCACATGAACTGGTTATTTGCAACCATGTCAATAAGTTCTTGAGCCTCTGCAGGCGCTTTCTTTAGGTGAATAGATCCACCTGCAAAATGGTCCAATGACATCTTAGAGAACTCAGATAGACCATAATAGAATATATCTATCATGGTCCATTCTGAAAACATGTCAGAAGGACATCTTTTGGTCATCTGCTTGTATCTTTCCTAAGCTTCATAGAGGGATTCACCATCTTTTTGTTTGAAGGTCTGAACATCCACTCTAAGCTTGCTCAACTTTTGATGAGGAAAGAACTTAGCCAAGAAGGCCGTGACCAGCTTATCCCAGGAGTCCAAGCTATCTTTAGGTTGAGAGTCCAACCATGTTCTAGCTCTGTCTCTTACAGCAAAAGGGAAAAGCATGAGCCTGTAGACTTCAGGATCTACTCCATTAGTCTTAACAGTCTCACAGATCTACAAGAACTCAGTCAAGAATTGGTAGGGATCTTCTGATGGAAGTCCATGAAACTTGCAGTTCTGTTGCATTAGAGCAATTAATTGAGGTTTCAGCTCAAAATTGTTTGCTCCAATGGCAGGAATTGAGATGCTTCTTCCATCAAACTTGGACATAGGTGCAGTATAATTACCAAGCATCCTTCTTGCATTATTGTTGTTGGGTTCGGCTGCCATCTCCTTTTCTTGTTCGAAAATTTCAGCAAGGTTGTCTCTGGATTGTTGTAATTTAGCTTCTCTTAGTTTCCTCTTCAGAGTCCTTTCAGGTTCAGGGTCAGCTTCAACAAGAATGCCTTTTTCCTTATTCCTGCTAATATGAAAGAGAAGAGAATAGAAAAAGCAGAGGAATCCTCTATGTCACAGTATAGAGATTCCTTTATGTTAGTAGAAGAGGAAGGGGAATAAGAGTGAAGAAGAATGAATAATCCAAACACAAGGGTGAGGATAGGGGCAGTGATTTGAGATGAAGAGAAGTGTTAGTAAATGAATAAATAAATAGAATAAGATGAGAGACAGAAGTTTTCGAAAATAATTTTGAAAAGGAGTTAATGATTTTCAAAAATTAAGATAAGAAATAAAATTAAAATTAAAATTTAAAACAATTAATTAATTAAAAAGAATTTTTGAAAAAGAGGGAGGTATTTTCGAAAATTAGAGAGAGAAGTTGTTAGGTGGTTTTGAAAAAGATAAGAAATAAACAAAAAGTCAAATAGTTAGTTGAAAAAGATTTGAAAGTCAATTTTGAAAAGATAAGAAGATAAGAAGATATTTTGAAATCAAATTTTTGAAAGAAAAGATAAAATTTTGAAAAAGATATGATAAAAAGATATGATTAAAAAGATATGGTTGGAAAAGATTTAATTTTTAAAATTAAAATTAATTACTTGACTAACAAGAAACTAAAAGATATAATTCTAGAATTTAAAGATTGGACATTTCTTAACAAGAAAGTAACAAACTTCAAATTTTTGAATCAATCATATTAATTGTTAGCATAATTTTCGAAAATAAAGATAAAACTAGGAAAAAGATTTTTGAACAATATTTTAAAAGATTTTTGTAAATTAATAAGGAAAATGAAAAAGATTTAATTTTTGAAAAAGTTTTGAAAAGATAAGATTTTTAAAATTTGAAAATTTGACTTGACTTACAAGAAACAACTAATTTTAAAATTTTTTTGACTGAGTCAACCCAAATTTTAGAAATTTTGAGAGAATTAAGGAAAAGATATTTTTTTGATTTTTGAATTTTTAATGATGAGAGAGAAAAACACAAATATGACCCAAAACATGAAAATTTCGGATCAAAACCAATGATGCATGCAAGAACACTATGAATGTCAAGATGAACACCAAGAACACTTTGAAGATCATGATGAACATCAAGAACATATTTTTGAAAAATTTTTGATGCAAAGAAAGCATGCAAGACACCAAACTTAGAAATCTTTCATGTTGAGACACCATGAATGCAAAAATGCACATGAAAAACATCATACAACACAAAACAAGAAAATTTAAAGATCAAACAAGAAGACTTACCATGAACAACTTGAAGATCATGAAGAACACTATGAATGCGTGAATTTTCGAAAAATACAAGAACAAGATGAATATGCAATTGACACCAAACTTAAAAATTGACTCAAGACTCAAACAAGAAACACAAATTTTTTTTTGATATTATTATTTTTTTGGATTTTATTTTATATTTTTCGAAAAACATATAGGAAAAAGAAAATAAGAAATTCAAAATTTTTAAGAAGAATTCCAGGAATCTTTCTATGTTAGCCTAAAGCTCCTATCCAAGGGTTGGACATGGCTTAATAGCCAGCCAGCTTTAAGATGGCATTACATGCATTGAGGTGATTAGTTGAAGTCTCATTCCAAAAGAATTTGGATATGGCTTTACAGCCAGCTAGGATTCAACATGCTTCATGAAACTCTAGAATCCATTCTTAAAAATTCTGAAGCCATAGAATAATTTATTTTTAATCAAAATATTTTTTTTTCGAAAATAGGGATAATTTTTTTTTGAAATTTTTTTTGAAAGTAAAACAAAAAGAAAATTACCTAATCTGAGCAACAAGATGAACCGTCAGTTGTTCAAACTCGAATAATCCCCAGCAACGGCGCCAAAAACTTGGTGCACGAAATTGTGATCTCTAATAATGGCATTCAACTTGGCGTGCGCATTAACTAACTCAGCACTTTCTTCACAACCTCGCACAACTAACCAGCAAGTGCACTGAGTCATCCAAATAATAAACCTTACGTGAGTAAGGGTCGATCCCACAGAGATTGTTGGTATGAAGCAAGCTTTGGTCATCTTGTAAATCTCAGTCAGGCAGATAATAAAAGGTTATGGAGTTTTCAAATAATAAAAATAAATAAACTCAAAATAAAGATAGAAATACTTATGTAGATCATCGATGAGAATTTCAGATAGGCGTATGAAGATGCTGTGCTCCTTCTGAATCTTTGCTTTCCTACTGTCTTCATCCAATCCTTCTTACTCCTTTCCATGGCAAGCTGTATGTAGGGCATCACCGTTGTCAATGGCTACATCCCATCCTCTCAGTGAAAAAGGTCCTAATGCTCTGTCACGGCACGGCTAATCATCTGTCGGTTCTCGATCATGTCGGAATAGAATCCCTTGATTCTTTTGCGTTTGTCATCATGCCTAACAATTGCGAGTTTGAAGCTCGTCACAGTCATTCAATCCCGGAATCCTACTCGGAATACCACAGAAAAGGTTTAGACTTTCCGAATTCACATGAATGCCGCCATCAATTCTAGCTTATACCACGAAGACTCTGATCTCACGGAATGGAAGGCTCGGTTGTCAGGCGAGGGCAACCATGAGTCGTGCATCAGGAATCCAAGAGATACACACTCTAGCTTTCGCTTGTAGAACAGAAGTGGTTGTCAGGCATGCATTCATAGGGACGGATGATGATGAGTGTCACGGATCATCACATCCATCAAGTTGAGGTACGAGTAGTATCTTAGAACAGGAATAAGATTGAATTTGAATAAAAGATAGTAGTAATTGCATTAAAACTCGAGGTACAGCAGAGCTCCACACCCTTAATCTATGGTGTGTAGAAATTCCACCGTTGAAAATACATGAGTGATGAAGGTTCAGGCATGGCCGAATGGCCAGCCCCCAAAACGTGATCACAGGATCGAAAATACAATCCAGGATGTCTAATACAATAGTAAAATGTCCTATTTATACTAGACTAGCTACTAGGGTTTACATAAGTAAGTAATTAATGCAGAAATCCACTTCCGGGGCCTACTTTGTGTGTGCTTGGGCTGACCTTGAACTTTACACGTGCAGAGACTTCTTTTGGAGTTGAACGCCAAGTTGTAACGTGTTTTTGGCATTCAACTCTGGTTCGTGACGTGTTTCTAGCGTTTGACTCCAGAATGCAGCGTAGAACTGGTGTTGAGCGCCAGTTTACGTCGTCTAATCAGGAATAAAGTATGGACTATTATATATTGCAGGAACGCTCTGGATGTCTACTTTCCAACGCCATTAAGAGCATGCCATTTGGAGTTTTGTAGCTCCAGAAAATCCATTTCGAGTACAGAGAGGTCAGAATCTAACAGCATCAGCAGTCCTTTGTCAGCCTTTTATCAGAGTTTTGCTCAAGTCCCTCAATTTCAGCCAGAAAATACCTGAAATCACAGAAAAACACACAAACTCATAGTAAAGTCCAGAAATGTGAATTTAGCATAAAAACTAATGAAAACATCCCTAAAAGTAACTATATCCTATTAAAAACTACCTAAAAACAATGCCAAACAGTGTATAAATTATCCGCTCATCATCTGTGCGTGTGATAAACCACTATTTTATGGTTTATATTGTGTTTAATTGTGTGGTTTTATCATGATCCTTACCCACTTGTTCATCAAAATAGCATGCATTTAGATTTCCTTCCTGAATTCATTACATGTTTGAAAATTGCTTTCTAAAGGCTTTAATTATGTACTTTTAATTCTCCTTTATCCCATTCGATGCCGTGATATGTGTGTTGGGTGTTTCAGACTTTACAGGGCATGAATGAGTTAGAGATTGGAAAGGAAGCTAGTGAAAAATGGAAGGAACACAAGAATTTGAGGAGATAACCAGCAAGAAGTGACGCGGTCGCATGGCTCACGCGACCGCACGAAGGAGAGCAAATCGCAGTGACGCGGCCGCATGGATCGCGCGGCCGCACGGATTGGAAAAGCTCAATCGACGCGGTAGCGTGGACGACGCGAACGTGTGGCATGGAAAAGCGCGAGTGACGCGTCCGCATGGGTGACGCGATCGCGTGACATGTGCGATCTGCATAATCTGCAGAATTCGTTGGGGGCAATGTTGGACCCTATTTTGACCCAGTTTTTGGCCTGGAACAGCAGACTAGAGCCAGAGAATATGCAGAAACAAAAACAACATTCATTCTACACAATTTTTAGTTTTTAGATCTAGTTTTCACTCCTCCTCTAGGTTTTTCTCTTTAGGTTTTAGAATTTAATTTTCAATTGGTCTTAGCATTGGAACATTGAGAAGAGTTATTTCCTCATCAAGACTTCGTCATTCTAGTTCGTTCTCTTAACTTGGTTTATTTCTTCCATGTTCTTTGCTTTGTTCAATTTTGTCATTTGAATACTTTTATGATTATTTAATACAAGAATTATTTCTTTCATTTTAATCCATTTTACCTTCCAATAATCATGTCTTCTTTTAATTCCCTTTCATATGTTATGGATTTATTATTTACAATGAGCGAGTAGTTCCCCTCACTTGATGGGGAGTTGATTGAAAGGAACTCTTGAGTTGGAAGGATTGAAAGGGAATTTGTAATTGGGTTAACTGTTGGATTGCTATCTTGTCACTAACACCAATCCCTTTGAACTAAGTGGGTTGTAACTCGTGAACAGATCTATCATTCCAACTTGTTTGACTTTCCTTTACCTAGTAAAGAATAACTAAATAGAACAACCATTAATTATAAATTAATCCTAAAATCACTCCATCAATAATAGAGATTCCAACTAATCAACTCCCAGTCAAGGCTTTTATTTATATTATTCAAATTTCCTCAATTTAATTTTCCATCTACTTAACTCAACCTTTTTGGAAACATCTTATTAATAAAATAGCACACTTTCCTGCAACTCGTTGGGAGACGACCTGGGACTCAAACTCCCAGTAATTTTTAATTTAAACTCTCTGTGACATATTTCTAAATTGATAGGCAGATTTTCGGTGAGTTAAGAACTATACTGCAACGTAATTAATTTAATAATTTGAAATTCACCAACTTCTGTGCTCCATTAGCGTGTGTTTGTGTATATACTGTTTGTTCTCTCTCCTTTTTCTTTGGTTTAGTTTGTATCTTTTTCTTTATAGTTTTTCTCCTTTTTGTTTGGTTTAGTTTGTTGGATCAACATATATTTGGTTTTATACTTTCATTAATCAGTTCTTAATATGTATTTTTATTTTTGGTCAGCAGTTTTGTTATTGCTTTTTTTGTTGTTCTTTATGGTAGGTTGATCATAATTTCAACTAAAATTACTACCAGGGTTATGTCCATTTGAAAGAAGTTATTTACTTCACATCAAGCATGGGTTCAGGCCATTTGGTTTAAGACAATCATTCGATTAAGAAAATAAAAACAAAATAGATCAAAGAAATCGAAGGTACATCACACTTTGTGTCAATTTTACCTTCATTAATAACTCATCCTAGTCTAGGATTTCATTGCATGAGAGTCAAAATGATTATGTAAAACTATGTAGTACCACTATGCAGAGAGATTTGAAGTTCATGTATGTTTTACTACCAACAAGGCAACAAGGCCGATACAAATGTAGTACCACTATGTAGTACAACAACTTTATTTATTTATATTTTATTTATTATTTTATTATAAAATAATTTTTCGGTTCAACTACGGTCGAACCAGTTGAACCTCTAAACCAGTAAACCAGTAGCTAGAGCGATTCGATGACCGGTTCGGTTTTTAGAACCTTGATATAAACAAGTAAAGCTATAAAGTGATGGAAAGATAATTCAAAACATAAATGAAACCTTGACTTGGGATGAGTTATGGAATCCCTTCCTTGCCATAACCACAACTATAATAATTATGATGGATTAATCTCACTAAGTCAACCCTTAACATCGAAGGATAAGTCAAGTGAGCATAATTGTTATTAATCCACAAGTCCTAGCTAACTTTCTGATGAGCGGATATTTTATACGCTTTTTGGGGGTATTTTCATATAGTTTTTAGTAGGATCTAGCTACTTTTCAGTATATTTTTATTAGTTTTTATGAAAAAATAACATTTTTGGACTTTACTATGAGTTTGTGTATTTTCTGTAATTTCAGGTATTTTCTGGCTGAAATTGAGGGACCTGAGCAAAAATCTGATTCAGAGGCTGAAGAAGGACTGCAGATGCTGTTGGATTCTGACCTCTCTGCACTCTAAATGGATTTTCTGGAGCTACAAAAGCCCAATTGATGCGCTCTCAATTGCGTTGGAAAGTAGATATCCAGCGCTTTCCAGCAATATATAATAGTTCATACTTTGCCGGCGTTATGATGACGCAAACTGGCGTTTAACGCCAACTTTCTACCTTATTCTGGCGTTAAACGCCATAAACAGGATACAAGCTGAATTAAACGCCCAAACTGGCATAAAAACTGGAGTTAAACGCCAGAAATAGCCTCTACACGTGAAAGCTTCATTGCTCAGCCCAAACACACACCATGTAGGCCTCGAAAGTGGATTTCTGCACTATCTATCTTAGTTTACTCATTTTCTGTAAACCTAGGTTACTAGTTTAGTATAAAAACTACTTTTAGAGATTTATTTTGTGCCTCATGGCATTTTACATCTGAATTTGTATTTCTGATGGCATGAGTCTCTAAACTCCATGGTTGGGGGTGAGGAGCTCTGCTGTGTCTCTATGGAATAATATAGTTACTTCTATTTTCTATTCAATCACACTTGATTCTATTCTAAGATATTCACTCGCACTTAAACATGATGAATGTGATGATCTGTGACACTCATCACCATTCTCAACCTATGAATGCGTGCCTGACAACCACTTCTGTTCTACCTTATATTGAGTGTTTATCTCTTGGGTTCCTGTTCACGAGTTTGACTGCCTCTCTTGACAACGGAGCGTTCAATCCGTGAATCCAGAGTCCTCGTGGTATAAGCTAGAATCAATTGGTAGTCTTCTTGAGATCCGGAAAGTCTAAACCTTGTCTGTGGTATTTCAAGTAGGATTTGGGATGAGATGATTGTGAAGAGCTTCAAACTCACGAACGTTGGGCGTAGTGACAGACGCAAAAGGATCACTGGATCCTATTCCAACACAAGTGAGAACCGACAGATGATTAGGCATGTACATGGACCATTTTCACTAAAAGGACGGATGGTAGCCATTGACAACGGTGATCCACCAACATACAGCTGGTCATGGAAGAAGCCTTGCGTGCGTGAAGAAGAAGACAGTAGGAAAGCAGAGATTTAGAAGACAGAGCATCTCCAAAACTCCAACCCATTCTCCATTACTGGATAACAAGTAATTATTTCATGTTCTTTTATTTTTCGCAATTAAAACTAAGAACCCTTATTGATATCCTGACTAAGAATAATAAGATAACCATAGCTTACTTCAAGGCGACAATCTCCGTGGGATCGACCATTACTCACGTAAGGTATTACTTGGACAACCCAGTGCACTTGCTGGTTAGTTGTACGAGTTGTGAAAAGTGTGATTTACAATTTCATGCACCAAGTTTTTGGCGCCGTTGCCAGGGATTGTTCGAGTTTGGACAACTGACGGTTTATCTTGTTACTTAGATTAGGAAAACAAATTTATCTTTTTGGTTTAGAGTCACCAGGATTGCATCTTTTATTATTTCTTTTTTAAAAAAATTCCTTTCAAAAATATTATTTTTCTTTATTAATTGTTAGTTTTTCATTGAGTCTAGTTGCATGTTTTAAGTTTGGTGTCCTTTGTGTTTTTGTCATCTGAAAAAATATATAATAATTAAAACCTTTTTAAAAAAAATAGTTTTTCTCTGTTTAATCCTTGCATTTGTGGAATGTGTCACGTTCTTGGGAATAGTTGCTCCTTTGAGTCTTCCTTTCTAAAATCTTTTTGAAAATAATTTTTCTTTGATTAAATCTTGTGTCAAATTTTAAATAAAAAATATCTTTTCCTTTAATTGCTCATAATATATTTTTTCAAAAACCGTTAACCACTTTCTCTCTCTTCATTCTTTTTCGAAAATCCTCATAAAATATTTTCAAATTCTTTTTTTATTTTATTATTTTAATTTCCATTTTATTATATAATAAAATAAAATTTTTATCCACATCATCTCCCTTACTCCATCATGGACCTAAGTGGAAATGAACAGTCCAGAAGGACTCTGGGGTCATATGCTAACCCCACTACTGCTTCATATGGGAGTAGTATCTGTATACCCCCCACAAGAGCTAACACTTTTGAGTTAAATCTTCAATTCATTATCATAGTGCAACAAAATTGACAGTATTCCAGTCTTCCACAGAAAGAACCTACTAAGTTTCTGGCACAGTTCTTACAAATTGCTGACATAGTTTGTGATAAGGAAGTGGATCAGGATGTCTATAGATTATTGCTGTTTCCATTTGCTGTAAAAGACCATGCTAAGAGGTGGCTAAATAACCAACCTAAAGCTAGCATAAGAACATGGAAACAATTGTCAGATAAATTCCTGAATCAATATTTCCCTCCAAAAAGATGACACAGCTGAGGCTGGACATCCAAGGCTTTAGACAAGAGGATCGTGAATCCCTTTATAATGCCTGGGAGAGGTACAGAGAGGTGCTAAGGAAATGCCCCTCTGAAATGTTTTCAGTATTGGTGCAGTTAGACATCTTCTACTACGGGCTTACGAAAAAAGCTCAGATATCTCTAGACCACTCAGCTGGTGGATCTATACACATGAGAAAGACGATTGAAGAGGCTCAAGAGCTCATAGATACAGTTGCTAGAAATCAGCATCTGTACTTAAATAGTGAGTCCTCCATGAAAGAAGAAACTAAGGCAGTATCCACTGACTTTAGTCTTCAGGAACAAGTTGCTGAACTCAATCAGCAGCTATCTTCTATAACAAAATAGTTAGCAGAATTTAAGGAGATGTTACAAGAAACCAAGAATGCTAATAAGGATATGGAAGCACAATTGAATCAGATAAAACAGCAGTTATCAAAATAGATAACAGAAGAATGCCAAGCAGTTCAATTAAGAAGTGGGAAAACATTAAATACCTCAACTCAAAGCAGCAGAAAGCCAAGAAAAGAACAACTGACAGAGGATGAGCAAACTGTTATCCAAAATCCCTTTGAGGACAGTAAGAGCCCAGAGAGGAATATTCTAGCGTTCAAACGCCAGAAAAGGGTGAAAAACTGGCATTGAACGCCCAGTGGATGCCCAGTTTTGGCGTTCAAACGCCAGAAAAGGGTGAAAAGTTGGCGTTAAACGCCCAACCCATGTCCAGTTCTGGCGTTCAAACGCCATAAAAAGGTAGGGATCTGGCGTTAAACACCCATTCCTCCTCCCATCCTGACGTTTAAACGCCAATGAGGGATCAGACACCTACAAGTGCTGATAATAACTCCTTCAAGAAGGCTTCTCAACCGGTCTCTGTAGGAAATAAACCTGCAGCAACCAAGGTTAAAGAATACAAAGCTAAGATGCCTTATCCTCAGAAACTCCGCCAAGCGGAGCAGGATAAATAATTTGCCCGCTTTGCAGACTATCTCAGGACTCTTGAAATCAAGATTCCGTTTGCAGAGGCACTTGAGCAAATACCCACTACAAGAAAAATACCCATTCAGCCACACTTTTTTTAAGCTACATTTGAAAAGCGTAGCCTATTCTATGAATAGGCTACGCTTTTCTCTGTGTTGCCTTTTTATAAGAGAAAAGGATACACAAATGCGGCATCATTTAAAAAGCGTAGCCTTAGGTATTATAGAAATCATTTTTAAAGCGTAGCCGTAGGTTGATATCTATAGGTTCAGTTTTTGTATCAAAGATGATGCTTTTAGAGGCCTATTTGTTAAGTTTTGGGTGCGCTTTTAAAGTGTTTTCTAATATATTCATGTATACTTAATGAATTTTGTTTTTCTTTTCAGAAGCCCTCCTCCTTCAGAAACCCGTGCTTTGCTCCCTCTCTTTCAGAAAGCTTCATGCCACCACCACTCACCTTCGCTAACCACCACTCACCATCACCCTTCTCCTTCATCTTCACCTTTGCCCACCCCACTCACCGTCGCCCTTCTCCATCATCTTCTCACATTCGCTCACCACTCACCGAGACATTGAAGCTGTTCTCTCTCAAAGAAAAACCCTAGCCACTGCTCTCTTCTTCAAGCTGTGTCACCGCCGTCAAATCTGGTCCAGCCGCCATCCCTACTCCCACTGCTCCAGCGCCGTCGCAGCTCGTCTTTTTCTTCGCATTACGTTGCTTCTGTTCCACGGCTGCTGTTTGTTCCAATTCCAACGCCTGTGCTCCATTGCTCCCTCTCCCTCAACTCGATTTGAGTTCTGGCCCTCATCAGAGTTTGAATTCTGTCTGTTATTATTTTTTTCTTATTTTTATTGTGTTATTGTGATTTAATTGTTGGTGTTGTTGCTGTGTAACTTATAATTGATCCTGTTGGTGATGTGAATATGAATAACAGAGAGTGATGACATATTTATTATAAATCTGAATAGTATTGTTTAAGAGAAAAGCAATAATTAGAGGACATGTACTACAAATTTTATGTTAAATCTAAATAATATTGATTCTTTCTTCCTTAGTTAGAGGCTATTTCAATAGTAAATAATGCATGCTGGGCTATTGGAGAACTTGCAGTTAAGGTATGTTAATGTTCTAATCACACTCTTGCAGTTATCTAAACTGACCAAGAGTTGAATGGCACTCTTGTTAGACATTAGGCTTTGGATATCTTTGAAGAAATCATTATTGCTCCAGCTTTTTATTTTGGAATAGATTCCTATAACTTGGCATTAGAGTCACAGCTCAAATATTCTAATCACACTCTTTCATAAAACTTGAATTCATGTATAGTTTCTGATTGTCTTCTTGCTTATTAGGGACTCATCAAGTCACTCATAGAGGGAATAAAGAGGGAAGAGAGGAATTGCTTGTAGTGTTACAGAGCCACATTTAGATCTTGAGGGTGACAATGAGGAGGTACTTTCAGTTTGCTTTGGGTTAGATAATTTGTGAGTTGGTTAGTTTGTTGTAACTGTCAGGTTAGTAAGAAATCAGAAGTTAGTTTGTTTCAGATTTTGAACTATAGAGGAGCTTGGCACTTTGGAGAACTACTCTCTGTATATTTACTTTTCTGCACTTTTAGCTGGGATGTATTATTTTCTGCCATTTTTCATTTCTAGAGCTATGACAACTAAACCCCTTTCATTGGGTTAGGGAGCTCTGTTGTAATTTGATGGATCAATTATAGTTTTCATTCTCTTCTTCTTTCTTCTCTTTTGATTTACTAGAAAGCTATCGATCTTAATTCAATTGGTCAGTTGTCTTGGAAAAGAAACTCTCCATAATTGGATCTCCTCTGAGCCTTGGAAAAGGGATGAGGAGGTCATGCTAGAAATGCTTTCTCATGTTGGACCAAATTGGGGTCTGGGCAGATATAGTGACATGTAATCCTCCCAACACTTTGATTTGGAAATACATGTGGTATAATCAGTTACCATACTTCATCTCTTCCCATAAGCAATTAAATCAAGGAATTGGGCAATTATTCAATCTTAGAGAGATTGGATTACCAATGAATTGGAATCTAATCACCTAAGATTGCCAAGGAGATCAATAGATGCATTGATTGAGGAAGAGATGAAAATGAACTTGATACGGAGAATACAACATCTCCTGAGCCCAATGAATTCCCCATTTCTGATCTTACCCATTCTCTTTATTTTCTATCATTTATTTCCATGCTCATTACCCCAAATCCCCATTTAAGATTCCGCACTTTATTTTCTGCTATTTACTTTTCTGCCATTTAATTTTCTGCAATTCTCAAACTACACTTTGTTTTGCTCAACTAGCATACTCTTCCAACTAAAGTTGCTTGACCAATCAATCCCTGTGGGATTCGACCTCACTCTATTGTGAGTTTTTACTTGACGACAAATTCGGTATACTTGCCGAAGGGAAATTTGTTGAGAGACAAGTTTTCACGCATCATGGTGTAATAAAAGAGAGAATTAAAGAAAGACTTACAATGCAATTGCTATAATACAAAATCAAACCTGAAGTATAAAATGCTACAAACCCTAATTAAGAACCCTAAGAGAGAAAACCTAAAACTATACTACACTACTCCTACTATGTGTTTTTCCTATTCTAAGATGGCTTCCTTTGAAATGTGTTGAATCCCCTTCATATAGCACTCCAATTCAGCCTTTAAACCTTCCAAAATGGGCCAAAAGGCCTTAGAAAACGTGCTCCACGTGTTTCATTAATGAAAACACGTGTTGGGTCTTGTGCGGACGCACAGATGTGTGCGTCCGCACACTTGGCTGAAAGTTGACCTGTGCGTACGCACAAGTACTTGTGCGCACGCACATATGAAAATTCTCGCTTGTGCGTACACACGCAGGGTTGTGCGCACGCACACTTCACTGTGTGTGCTTCTCCTTGTTTTCTTCATGTTTTCTCCCTTGTACATGCTTTCTTCCACTTTTGGCCATCTATTCTTGCCTAAATAACCTGAAATCACTCAACAAACATGTCATGGCATCAAATGGAATAAAAGTGGAGTTAAATTTCTCATTTCAAGCACAAAATTACATGTTTTCACATTTAGGATCAAATTAGGGACCAAACACAAAGTTATGCTATTTGGGTGCTTAAGTGTAGGTTTATGTGATGAAATCTACTCAAATCAAGCCAAAATATCTCATCAAATATGGACTCATCAATTTTCCCACACTTAAACAATATCATGTCCTCATGCTAAACCAACAAGCAGAATGATCAAAAAGGGATAATCAACTTATTGAATGCAACTATCTATATGTATGCAAATATGTATACAATATATATATACCTATATATCTATCTATCTATAGCTTCCTATGAAGTTGGTGAAAACAAACAATCAAATTTCAAGCAAGTATAGATAGAATAGGGCTAAGCAGAGAATAAATTCAATGCAAACAAGATCTAGAGAATTGATTCAACTCATCAAAATTAAGCAACTTGCAAGAATGCAAGATAAGAAAAGTGGAAACATAGAATTGAGTAATTGAACCTCACTATGTGTGTATACACTCTAATCACTCGGTGTTTAGGGTCAATTCACTCAAGTCTCCTCCTAATCATGCTTTCAAGGATTTGCTTTTCATCTAAAAATCAACAAATATGTGATGCGTGAGTGCAAGTATCATGAGGTCTTTATAGTATTGTAATGGGTTAGGGTTAAGTGGACTAAGGAATTGGATCTTTGATTAGCTCAAGTGTCCTACACCCTAACTTCCCATAATCACACTTTTTATACACATTCATGCATCTTTTTTATCCAAATCCACATATGCACTTCTTATTCATCATTTTTTTTTCTTTGGGATGGCTTTTGTCCTATTTTATTATTATTATTATTTTTCATTTTTTATTTTTTTCTTTTTCTTTTTCTAGGACAAATGCATATGGTTAAAGCAAATTGATACATGAATGTGCACCCATTTTCCAATTTTTTTTTTCTTTTTCAATGCATGCCCAATACAAACTTTTTCATTCACCACCAATGTTTTCCAAAATTTCCCCCACACTTAAATGAAACACACTCTTCAACCTAAGCTAATCAAAGATGCAATTCAAGGTACTTCATGGTTTTCCGCTTAGGGTTGTGATGTGCTAATAATTAGAACAAAGGGAATTAAGAGGCTCAAAAGGGGTTAACAAAGGTAGATGCAAGGGTAGGTCCATATGGGTGAGTGAGTTTAATACAAAAATGGCCTCAATTATGCTAAATGCAATCACAACATCAAATATTGGAAATAAAGAATCAAGCAAAACCAAGATTATAATCATAGAAGGAGCATAGCACATAATGAACAAAATTAGTGGTTAAAAATGTGTAACCACTTGTTAAGGCTCAACAACTTACAAGGTTGTTTTGTTCTATCTCTCTTCTATGTTCCATAAAAAATCATTCAAGCAAATTTTAAAAACAATTTTCTAAATCAATTCAATAGAATGCCCTTGAAACAAAATTCTTGAAAATTCTTTTGTTGTTTTTCACCAAAGTTATTTCCTATATGTATGTATGTTGTGATGGATGCAAATTTTTTTTCAAAATTCCTAGTTCTCTTCCTAATTTTCAACGACCAAAAACTAACATGAACAATTAGGACACAAATGAACTAGGCACATGCTATTCACAACATCCAATCACAACCAATATCTATACTATATATACCATGAAAATGAAATATGTATATACTAACTAGAGTAAAGATGCAATAATAAAAAATTCTAACAAATATCTACAAGAAACATAATAAAAGAAAACAAGAATAAAGTGCAAAGTGTTTGGAAAAGAAAGTTTATGCCCCAATAATGGTGAATCCTCCCCCACACTTAAGCTTTGCACGGTCCTCCGTGCACAAACACGATCCGGGGAGGAATGTCTCTAAGAGCTTCCACCTTCGGCTAGTGGATGCGGGGGCTCGGGTTACATCGAAATTGCCACATTCAATGCATTCTTGGCATCTCCCTTTTCGGCGTCCTCCTCCTCTCCCAGCTCCTTGCCTTTATGTCTCATCCTCAAAAAGAATGAATAACTTATAAGTAAAAAGCATAGGGCAAGTAGCATAAAAAGGTAAAGGAGAAAGTAAATAAGCATCTAATTGAGGAAGTTTCTATAGTGGTGTGGTATGATGAAAATGAGATAAACCGTGTGTTTATTCCAATTATGCGTACGGTAGGAACACACACAACGGCCGGTAAAAAAGGCATCCACACAAGGAAAAAGTAAGCATGTGCTTCTCAATTAAATAGCCTAGGTAGCAATTAAAGAATAAAGAAAACTTTAGACACAAGCAAACCCAGGTAACCACAAAAGTGAATTGAGTAATTGGATATTGGATGTTGTACTTGTTCAAGTGAAAGCGCAAGATTGAAATAAAATTGCACAATAAACAACAACCAATCCATCAATGAAAAGAAAATCACTTTTTCATCATGAACATTAAGAAAGAGTCACATGGTAAAGATACTTGTTACAAAAAGTGATAAGCTTGACAATAATCAAGTTAAGTCACTCAATCAAAAGCAAAGCATTAACAAGGAACAAGTACTGGACACGTGATGAATTTTAATATGAAAATCATGATGAACAAGTAATTTTAACTCAAATCACTTAATCCAATGCACTTATATAATTTGTCCTAGTGGTACAATCAAAACATGAATATTCAAATCCACTAGGTACTTGCATATTAAAGCAAGTTATAAGTGCATTGTATTTATTTAAGAGGCAACCCTATCGCTAACAAACAAACACTTGCAACTTATTTAATAACAACTAGAGTAAAACTAATATAATTACTAAAACAAAAATGAAATGCAATGAAAACTAAATAAAATAAGTAGAAAAGAGCACAAAAGGGGGAAGAAGAGAGGGATGAAGGGGTGAAAATGTGTTAGGGCTCAAATGAGAGAAAAATAAAAATTTTGCCCAAAACAGTACTTGTGCCTACACACAGGAATGTGTGCGTACGCACACTAGGTGAAAGTTGAAGGTGTGCGCTCGCACAAGGTGTGCGAGTGCTCCAAATAGAAAGGGAAACAAGACGTGTGCGTACGCACAAAACACTCTTTTTTTTTGGATCATGGGTGCGTGCGCATAGGTGCCCATGCGCACGCACAAAGGCGAAAAGGGGTGGGGTTCACGCGCACAAGCTATGCCAATGCTCCCACTAGAGGGAGTGTAAGGACGTGTGCGTACGCACAGGGAGGTGCGTACGCACAGAGCGCAAAATAGAGGAAGATGCGCGCACACATAGCGTGCGAGCGCTCTCAATAGAGGGCATGTAGGCTAGTGTGTGTACGCACAGGTGGATGCGTACACACAGTATGCAAAATTTTGTTGTTGTGTGCGTGCGCACAAGCGCACATGCCCTGTTTTTTCCAAATAATTTTTCTTTCAAAATCTAATGCACTTAACCTTAGCTTAACAAAAATTCAACCCCAAACATTCAAAAACTCAAACATTCATGATCTATATACAAAACTAACCTATCTACTAAAAAACTAAACTAATCATAAGCTAACCAAGATAAACAAAAATGCAATAAACCAAGACTATAAACACAGAGAAAGGGTAAGAAAGATGTTACCATGGTGGGGTATCTCCCACCTAGCACTTTGGTTTATAGTCCTATGTTGGACTTGTTGAGGAGTCTCTTGCTAGGGTGGCTTGTGTTTCCACTCCTCTTTGAACCTCCATCAAAGCTTGCACTTTATAGGTCCTCCGGGATCACATGTTCGAGTTTCCCGTTCTCCTACTTATTGATCTTCATGATTCAAGTCGGATGGGCAAGTTGTCAAGTTACCCTTGAAGTACCCCAACATTGCCCGAAAACCACTCAATTGAACTTCATACCATGCTTGGATGCCAATTTTTGAATTCATTTTCTTGAAGAACTGATGAATCAGATTTCTTTTCCACGCCCACGCGTGGCCTGCACGCTGATGACAAGTCATCATATACCCATTTTTCAAGCTTATTTCACTTGTTTTGTTAGCATTTATGCACTTTCTTGTATCCTAAGTAAGTGATTTGGAGTAAAAATGCATAACTTCTCTAAATCAAGCAACCACCATGAAATTAATGTTATATCATGAGGTTTAAGCTAATTTTAATTGAATTTTAATTGATTTATAAGCCTCTTGAATTTAGTGATACTTTGAGTGGTTGTTTGGTTTATTATAGGTGAAGAAAAGAAGAGAAAAGGAAAAGCGTGGCATAAAAATTGTAGCCGAGGAAAGAAAAGCGTGGCCGAATCAAGAAGAAGCGTGCCGTATAAAATGGGGGAAGCAACATTGCCCTCCACAAGGGCAGACTGCCCTCTAGGAGAGCAACATAGAGAACCAAACAAGAATAGGCAACTCTGCCCTGCCCACTACAAGGGCAGAGCACAAAATGGTGCCTTGGGACCAAGAGAAAGCAAACTCTGCCCTGCCCTTGTGGAGGGCAGAATCGGGCTCTATAAGGAAAGAAATTCAAAGGAAAATATCACCCATGCATGCTACAAGGTTCGAACAAGGAACCATGAAGAAGCCAAGACTTAAAGATGAGTGCCGTGCCAAGAAGCCAAGAAAAAATGTAGCGTGTTTGCCTCCTCCGTGATTCGAACTTGGGGCGTGGAAGTAGCAACTCTGCCCTGCCCTTGGCGCGGGCAGGGCAGCATTTGGATGGCACAAGAATTTGGCGCACCAAGCAACAAATTTGGCGCACCAATTTCGACCCTGGCAGCATCTGGCGCGCAACGCTCCTCGTCCCTGGCGCACCACAAATTTTTGCCCTGCCCTTGGCGCGGGCAGGGCAGCGTTCTGCGCTCCTGGCAGCACCAACGTGCGCACTCCACAATTCTGGCGCATCAAACTCTTCCTGCCCTGCCCTTGGCACGGGCAGGGCAGCATCCTTGCACACCACGCCGCGCCAATCCTCAACCAGGGCCGCACCAACTCGCATCAACACGCACCAAGGCCGCACCAACCTCATGCATCATGCACCAAATTTCTGCCCTGCCCTCCACAAGGGCAGGGCAGCCTCCTGGGAGTGAATTTTCATGGGCCGAAAATTCAAACTAAAATCCCATTTTAATTCATTTCTTCACCAAATCAAAAGCCCATCCAAATCCCAAAATCCAAGAATAGAAAGTGTATAAATAGGAGTTAGTTTGATGTAATTAGGACCTTTATGCTCACTTTTGAATTTTTACTTTCACCTTGGCTTTTGAATTTTTACTTTCACCTTCCTTTGGAGCTTTGACTCTCTTGCAATTGTTCTTGAGAGAATTGGCCGAGCACTAAGAGGATTAAGGGAGAATTGACTGATCTCCTTCCTCATTCTTACTTGGGCAATTCTACTCTTGTGTTTCTGAGTTTTGGGTGTGTGAAATTGGGGAAATTCTGTCCCAATTCCCATTCAAACTCTTTTCAAATTGTTTTCTGCATAATTCAATTTCAATTCTGTTCTTCTATTGCTTCTTCTTTAAATTTTCCATCAATTGCTTTGATAACTCAGATCTGGGAAGGAAATTGGGTTTTAGGCTCTGCTACCTAAGCCCTTGAATCCTGAGATCAAAATTCACTTGGGTTCTTCTGTGAACCTCTGCTACATTTTATTTCCTTTCTGTTTGAATGTTTATTGCTTCTGATTCAATCTCTGCTCAATCAATTGTTGCAATTTACTTTCTCTTTGTTTAGATTCTGAAATCCCTGTCCTCAATTCCCTTTTACTTTCAAGTAATTTATATTCCTTGCTATTTAAGTTACTGCAATTTACATTTCTTGCACTTTAAGTTTCAGTCATTTACTTTCTTACTCTTTAAGATTCTGCAAATTTACAATCCTGTTCTTCAATTTACTGCACTTTTCCCTTCCCCCTTTACAATTACTGTCATTTACTTCCTGTTAAACACAAATCACTCAATCAAAACTTGATTCGCTTGACTAAATCACCCACTAAACTAAAATTGCTCAATCCTTCAATCCCTGTGGGATCGACCTCACTCATGTGAGTTATTATTACTTGATGCGACCCGGTACACTTGCCGGTGAGTTTTGTGTTGGATCGTTTTCCACACATCAAGTTTTTGGCGCCGTTGCCGGGGATTGAAATAGATTGACAATGATTAAGTGAAGTGGAGGTCTAGATTAAGCACTTTTTCTTTTCTGTTATTCTAACTCTTACTAACCCACTAACTGTTTGAACTTTTGTTTAAACTAACTAAACCTTCATTCTAGCTACAGATTGAAGTTCCATTGTATTTCTAGGTTTGTGTGTTTACTGTTGTGTGTTTGTATGTCAGGTATAGGAAGGTCTTCTCCTATCATCTCTGAAATTGATCAAAGGACTCTTCGGAGAATAAGAAGAGCCGAAAGAGGGAAGAACATTGTTGGAGAAGAAGAATCTGAGGAGGAATTCCAAGACATGGAAGGAGATACCAATCAACCAGGAGAAGGAGCCAACAATAATCACCAACAGAGAAGAGTCTTGGCTTCATACACATTTGCAAATGCCAAGCATTGTGGGAGTAGCATTCTTCTTCCCAATGTCAATGCAAACAACTTTGAACTCAAGCCACAACTCATCACTCTGGTGCAAAATAATTGTTCTTTTGAAGGAGGGCCTTTGGAGGATCCAAACCAATATTTGTCTACTTTTTTGAGAATCTGTGACACAGTGAAAACAAATGGTGTGCCCCCTGATAGCTACAAGTTGCTACTCTTCCCATTCTCTCTCAGGGATAAAGCAACTCAATGGCTAGAGACCTTTCCAAAAGAAAGCATCAACACTTGGGATGACTTGGTGAGCAAGTTCCTTGCCAAATTCTACCCCCCTCAAAGAGTCCTAAGGTTGAAGACAGAGGTTCAAACATTCACTCAATTAGAGGCCGAGAGCTTATATGAAGCATGGGAGAGATATAAAGCTCTATTGAGGAAGTGTCCACCAGAGATGTTCACTGAGTGGGACAAGTTGCAAAACTTTTATGAGGGACTCACTCTTAAAGCTCAAGAAGCTCTTGATCATTCTGCAGGAGGCTCTTTACAGCTCATGAAAACCACAGAGGAAGCTCGAAACCTCATTGATATGGTGGCCAATAACCAATATTTCTTTGCTCATCAAAGACAACGCCAACCATCACAAAGAAGAGGGGTAATGGAGTTGGAAGGAGTTGATTCAATTCTAGCTCAGAACAAGATGATGTAGCAGCAGATTCAACAACAATTTGAGCAAATGGCCAAAAGGATTGATGGCTTGCAAGTTGCAGCAGTGAGCACCACAAGCCAACCACCAACTACTTGGGTGCAAAGTGAAGAAACTCAAGAAGAACAACAGCAAGAGCAAGTCCAATACATGCACAACCAAAATCCTGGAACAAATGAAGTTTATGGAGATACTTACAATCCATCTTGGAAGAACCATCCCAACCTCAAATGGGGAGACAACCACAATCAAAACCAACAACCATGGCAAAGAAACACAAGTCAGAACAATTGGAAAAACACAAACCACAACCCCCAGCCAAACACTAACCAAAACTCATACAGAAAACCACAAAACAACTACCCAAATTCTAACCAATACCCACCCAATAACCACCCAACTAACCAAAACACCTATCCTCATCCATCAACACCCCAAAATTAACCCATCTCACAAGACTCACAGAGAATCACCAATCTAGAGCTGCTCATGGAGAAACTGATGAAGAACCAAGAATTAACAACAAAGAACCAAGAAGCCTCCATGAAGAACCTAGAGAGGCAGATTGGGCAAATCTCCAAGAAGATTTCTGTTGAAAAACCATCAAGTTCACTACCTAGTGATACCATTCCTAACCCAAAGGAAGAATGCAAGGTCGTGCAACTAAGAAGTGGAAAAGTATTAACAGATGGTAACCAAGGGGCAACCAAGCATAATGACACTGAGCCAACAAAGATTGATGAAACCATCAACAAGGACATGATGACCAAGAATGTCCCAGAAAAACTCACAGAGGAAGACAACAAACCACAGAATTTGAAGAAAGGAAAGAAGATCCTGGAAGAACCAATTCCAAAACAACATCAAGTGGAGAAGAGCTCAACACCACCACTGCCTTATCCACAGAGATTTCACAAAGAGACAAAGGATCAGCATTTCCACAAATTTCTTGAGACTTTCAAGAAGTTGGAGATCAACATACCTTTAGCTGAAGCATTGGAGCAAATGCCTTTGTATGCCAAGTTCTTAAAGGAGCTCATCAACAAGAAAAGAGATTGGAATGAGAAGGAAACGGTGATGCTTAGTGAAGAATGCAGTGCACTCATTAAAAAGGGACTTCCTCCCAAGCTTGAAGACCCTGGAGGTTTCTTCTTACCATGCACTATTGGAAACCTATTCATTAACAAGGGGATGTGTGATCTAGGAGCAAGCATAAATCTAATCCCATATTCTCTAGTGAAAAAGCTTGGCATGGAGGAGGTGAAACCAACACAGATGTCCTTGGAGTTGGTGGACCAATCAGTGGTATATCCGAAAGGACTAATTGAGAACCTTTTAGTTAAGGTTGACAAGTTCATTTATCCTGCAGATTTTGTAGTCCTGGATTCTTCAGAAAATGGAAGTGACTCCATAATACTTGGTCGACCATTTCTGGCCACTGCTAGAGCCATTGTGGATATAGAGCAAGGAGAGTTAACCCTCAGGATGCATGAGGAGAGCATCATACTGAAAGTCTTTCCAGAATTACAAAGGGATGAAGAAACAAGCAAAATGAGTGATGATCTCCTTCCAAGGCAACCAACTGACAAGGAAGTAGAACAGAAAAACAAACAGATGCAAGAAGAAAAAGGGATTCAAAAGGAAGTAGGGGTGATAAGCAAGGAGGAAGGTATCACAACTCAAGTAACTGTCAAGAAAAAAAGATCAACAAGCAAGAAAAAGGTGAAGAGCAAGAAAAAAGCTCACAAAGGGTGGAAGAACAAGAGAATCCCAACTGAAGGATTTTCTAAAGGTGATAAAGTGCAATTAGTATATCAACAACAGGGAGCAGAAGATTATTACACTGTCAACCAAATACTTTCTCTTGAGCATATGGAAATTGAGCATCAAGGCACACAAAGAAAGCTGACAGTGAGAGGTGACAAGTTGAGACATCACCAACATCAACCACCTTAAAGGGAAGTCCAATGTCAAGCTAGTGACAATAAAAGAGCGCTTCATGGGAGGCAACCCATGATTTAAGATTTCTGTCTTCTCTTTCATTTAATAAGCTATGATTCCTCTGAATATGATTTTGAACTTTCATGCCTAATGAATGCATACTTGTTTTAAAGCACATGTCAAACTTCTAAGTTTGGTGTCCCTTAAGGCACACTTAATTTTTGCTTTTCAAAAAGAGAGGGAGTTATTCTTAGAACATATGCATAATTCTTCTTGAGGAAGCATATGACCAAACACTAAGTTTGGTGTCTGCATGTGTAACGATGTTCAGAGGATCATTTTCCAATCATGGATTCAAAACCATACACAAAGGGGTCATGCATCAGTCTTTTAAAATGCATCAATTGTGAAGAATGGTTTGCATTGCTAAGCCACCCCCTAAATAAAAGATAAGTTTGGTGTTCACCAACCTTTAACATCTTTAATTAAGGGACACAATTGACCATGAAAATATTTTTCATAATAATAAGCAAAACAAAACAATTTTTTTCATTTAATACAAATTAATTTCCAACGGCCATATTAATGATCTAAGGCTAGCTATCTTGATTCTTGCAGGAGAAGAAGATTAAGATAAACGCAAGGAGGGGCCACGGCTAGGAGAAGCTATGTGAGGGAGGTCACATGTGCCTAGGAGAACGCGCTCATGGGGAACAAAATCTGCATGCATGCAACATTGAACACCTAAATGCATGCAACCAATGGAAGAAGGATCCTCGTCAAGCCTCAACAATGCATGCAAACCATCCATTCCATGAGTCCTCTAGATGAACAATTCAATCTCAGCCCTTCATGAGCACAAACGGATTCTTCATACATTCATTCATTGTGGTTTCGATGGGAAGCTTGAAGACTTGGCCTATAAGTAGCCGTTGGCACCAACACGGCATACACATTCTCATTCAAGCCACTTTCATATGAAAACCATACTCTCTTCCACTTTCAAAGCCAACATAATTCCCTTACCTCACAACAGAACCGAACCAAAACTCTTCCCAAACACAACACACATTTCTTCTACTCTCACTTTTTCTCTCTTCTTACCTCAAATCTGATGGCCTCTTCAAGTTCAAAAAGAAGGCCGGGAAAGGAACCTATGGTAACCGAACCTCCATCCTTTGATGCAACCAAATTTAGATCCCAATTCCATGAAGGGAGATATCATAGGTTCATGGAGGCAAAGAATGTCATTTATGAGAAAGGTCTTGATTTAAGGGAAGGAAAATACCCCATCATGAGGCAAATTACTAAAGAAAGAAGGTGGGAGCTCTTGTGTGCTCCTCTAACTGACATCAGTACAGTTATGATTAGGGAGTTCTATGCTAATGCTGTGAAGGAAAATAAAGATAGTGCTCCTTACACAAGTTATGTCAGAGGAGTTGAAGTGAGCTTCAGTCCAGCAGCCATCACAAGAGCCCTCAAGTTGAGAACCATAACCTATGCAGAGCCTAGTTATGAGGCTAGATTGCAAAGGGAAAATAATCCTGATGAAATTTTGCAAGGGTTATGTGTGGAGAACACTGATTGGGAAAGAGATTCAAAGGGAGTTCCAAGTCACATAAGGAGGATAAATCTCACTCCTGTGGCTAAGGGATGGTATGAAATAGTGAGGAGATCTATCCTTCCTACTGGAAACGCCTCTTGGGTCACAATCAAACGAGCACTCTTGACATACTGCATCTTGCATGGAGGTGAGATCAACCTCGCACAACTTATAGCTGACAGTATTCAAGAAATGGCCGATAACACAAGCAAATCAAAGAGTCTTGGACATCCAAGTACCATCCTCAGGCTATGTGACAAAGCTGGCGTAATTTTTGAAGATGAGGATACAATAAAAGTGAAGAAAGGAAAATGGATTACCAAGAAGAGCATGGAGGGAACGAATGAAGAAGAAAATCAAGAAGGGGTAGTAGCTCCTAGACAAAAGAGATCACAAAGAGAGGAAGGACGAAATCAAGCTCATAATGTCATAGACATGAGCCAGTTACAAAGATCAATAGAAGAATTATCTCAGCAACTCATGCAGGCTCAACAAGGCCAAAATCAAGGGGGCCAAGTGCAATATCTAGGGCCTCATCCAGAATTTAGGGAGCAATATCTGAAAGACAAAGAAGAACGAGAAGCTTGGCAGCATCAAATGGAGGAGAAACAAGAGAGATGGCAACAACAAATGATGACTCAGCAGCAAGAATTTCAAGCACAGATTCTTGAAGGGCAAAAAGAGCAATACAAAGAATTCAAGGAATCATATGATAAGCTGTATTTTAGTCAAGCTAAAGCAGAGGAATATAGTCACAACCTATATCAATGGAAGAATGTTCATCATACCATAGGTGAAGTTAGACACGTACAAAGAATGGAGTATGATGAAAACCTGCAAGCAAGGTTGGAGTACTTGACCCACAATTTGCCAACACTCAATCCTGAGATCAAGCCATTTGAGCAATGCCCTGAATTCTTAGCCAAGCAACAAGCAAAATCTCGTCAGTACACTGAGTCAACCTTTAACACATTGGAAAATTTTGGGCTCAAAGGACTCATAGATTCTGTTTGGGCTAGAAGATGTCCTAGTGAAGAGATCCGAGACCACTCCAAGACAGGGAAGAGAAAGAAGAAGAAGGGAGAATCAAGCAGCAGCCATGACCATTAGAAGGTGGCAAAGTTCTTTCATACTTCCTCTTTCATGTCTCTAATAAGGAGATGCATGTCTGAAACATGATATGCCTCCATCAGTTATTTCTTTTACTTTATGCATTTTCTGTTCTTTGCTTCTCATTTCAGTTAGTTAATAAATAGCTAGAAAAATGTTAAATCTGCACAATGCTTGTATCCATCACTTAGTTTAAATTCTGTTTTGTTTCCATATGCTTGAATAAAAGAGTTTGGTTTGAATTGAAAAGTAAAATATCCAATGTTGCATGAGTATGAATGGAAGTTGGTGGTGGTATATGTGTTTGATTAAATGCATAACTCATGAAATAAGTGTTGCATAATATCATTCTCATCCAATTGTGAGTTAGCTTGCTGTTACAAAGATTCTTATTAAGAATGAAACAACCCTTGGTAACAAAAACAGAAAGAAAAAGGGAAAGAAAAAGCCAAAATGGCAAGAAAAATAAAGAATAAAGGTTGGACACCAATGGCTTGAACCTTAGGACAAATGCCTGTGGTGTTCTTGTACTGAGATCTGCTTGGATGAGTAAATTCTAAGGGGTATTTTAAAACCCGGTCACTTAGATCAACTGATTTGGGATGGCCAATTGAAAATCCACAATAAAGAGCAACTTAGATACAAAGCACTTAGTGATCCAAAGAGATGCTGGGCATCAATGATCCTAGGAAGAATTAGTGAGCCAAGTGTCTGTGGTGGAAAGATGTTGAGCAAAAGAAAAGAAAACAAAGCCAAAGGCTATGCTGCAGCATTTGACACCCAACCTCTAACAGAATAATAAGCTTGCTAAAGCATTATAAGCCAAGAAAAGTTAGCAAGGGGGGAATCAAAAAGTGAGTCTTATAACAGCAAGTTTAGCAAACATTTGATGCAAACTGTATAGTATGTAACAAGAACAATAACTTGAGTTGTCATTGTCTGCATAAATGCCCCATAGATCAAGTTCTGCTATCTGCATAATAAGGATATGCATTCTTTTCTTATTCATTCCATTTACTCTTAGTTTTGATGCTTGCTTGGGGACAAGCAAGGTTTAAGTTTGGTGTTGTGATGACAAGTCATCATATACCCATTTTTCAAGCTTATTTCACTTGTTTTGTTAGCATTTATGCACTTTCTTGTATCCTAAGTAAGTGATTTGGAGTAAAAATGCATAACTTCTCTAAATCAAGCAACCACCATGAAATTAATGTTATATCATGAGGTTTAAGCTAATTTTAATTGATTTATAAGCCTCTTGAATTTAGTGATACTTTGAGTGGTTGTTTGGTTTATTATAGGTGAAGAAAAGAAGAGAAAAGGAAAAGCGTGGCATAAAAAGTGTAGCCGAGGAAAGAAAAGCGTGGCCGAATCAAGAAGAAGCGTGCCGTATAAAATGGGGGAAGCAACATTGCCCTCCACAAGGGCAGACTGCCCTCTAGGAGAGCAACATAGAGAACCAAACAAGAATAGGCAACTCTGCCCTGCCCACTACAAGAGCAGAGCACAAAATGGTGCCTTGGGACCAAGAGAAAGCAAACTCTGCCCTGCCCTTGTGGAGGGCAGAATCGGGCTCTATAAGGAAAGAAATTCAAAGGAAAATATCATCCATGCATGCTACAAGGTTCGAACAAGGAACCATGAGGAAGCCAAGACTTAAAGATGAGTGCCGTGCCAAGAAGCCAAGAAAAAATGTAGCGTGTTTGCCTCCTCCGTGATTCGAACTTGGGGCGTGGAAGTAGCAACTCTGCCCTGCCCTTGGCGCGGGCAGGGCAGCATTTGGATGGCACAAGAATTTGGCGCACCATGCAACAAATTTGGCGCACCAATTTCGACCCTGGCAGCATCTGGCGCGCAACGCTCCTCGTCCCTGGCGCACCACAAATTTTTGCCCTGCCCTTGGCGCGGGCAGGGCAGCGTTCTGCGCTCCTGGCAGCACCAACGTGCGCACTCCACAATTCTGGCGCATCAAACTCTTCCTGCCCTGCCCTTGGCACGGGCAGGGCAGCATCCTTGCACACCACGCCGCGCCAATCCTCAACCAGGGCCGCACCAACTCGCATCAACACGCACCAAGGCCGCACCAACCTCATGCATCATGCACCAAATTTCTGCCCTGCCCTCCACAAGGGCAGGGCAGCCTCCTGGGAGTGAATTTTCATGGGCCGAAAATTCAAACTAAAATCCCATTTTAATTCATTTCTTCACCAAATCAAAAGCCCATCCAAATCCCAAAATCCAAGAATAGAAAGTGTATAAATAGGAGTTAGTTTGATGTAATTAGGACCTTTATGCTCACTTTTGAATTTTTACTTTCACCTTGGCTTTTGAATTTTTACTTTCACCTTCCTTTGGAGCTTTGACTCTCTTGCAATTGTTCTTGAGAGAATTGGCCGAGCACTAAGAGGATTAAGGGAGAATTGACTGATCTCCTTCCTCATTCTTACTTGGGCAATTCTACTCTTGTGTTTCTGAGTTTTGGGTGTGTGAAATTGGGGAAATTCTGTCCCAATTCCCATTCAAACTCTTTTCAAATTGTTTTCTGCATAATTCAATTTCAATTCTGTTCTTCTATTGCTTCTTCTTTAAATTTTCCATCAATTGCTTTGATAACTCAGATCTGGGAAGGAAATTGGGTTTTAGGCTCTGCTACCTAAGCCCTTGAATCCTGAGATCAAAATTCACTTGGGTTCTTCTGTGAACCTCTGCTACATTTTATTTCCTTTCTGTTTGAATGTTTATTGCTTCTGATTCAATCTCTGCTCAATCAATTGTTGCAATTTACTTTCTCTTTGTTTAGATTCTGAAATCCCAGTCCTCAATTCCCTTTTACTTTCAAGTAATTTATATTCCTTGCTATTTAAGTTACTGCAATTTACATTTCTTGCACTTTAAGTTTCAGTCATTTACTTTCTTGCTCTTTAAGATTCTGCAAATTTACAATCCTGTTCTTCAATTTACTGCACTTTTCCCTTCCCCCTTTACAATTACTGTCATTTACTTCCTGTTAAACACAAATCACTCAATCAAAACTTGATTCGCTTGACTAAATCACCCACTAAACTAAAATTGCTCAATCCTTCAATCCCTGTGGGATCGACCTCACTCATGTGAGTTATTATTACTTGATGCGACCCGATACACTTGCCGGTGAGTTTTGTGTTGGATCGTTTTCCACACATCACACGCTCGCGTGGGTTTTTTTTTTTTTGATGCAGTATGCAAAATGAAAAATGCAATGAATGTCATGCAAAATTTCCAGGTTCATTCAAAAAGTGAAAAACAGACTAAACTGAAAAAGGAACGATCATACCATGGTGGGTTGTCTCCCACCTAGCACTTTTAGTTAAAATCCTTAAGTTGGACATTTGATGAGCTTCCTGTTATGGTGGCTTGTGCTTGAATTTATCAAGAAATCTCCACCAATGTTTGGAATGCCAACAGTCTCCGGGGTCCCAAACAAGGTACGTAAAGCCCTTAGGTGAGTTTAAACAGGCTTCAAGGCTCCCGGGGTGTCGAATGTCAGAATAGATTCCAGGATCCCAAACTTTACTTTTACACCCATCTTTGTTGATCTATGTTTTTCCAGCCGGGTGGTGAGCAACCTAAATTCTCACTGTAGTGACCAAACAGCTTCCGAGATCCATACAATTGATCTTGACACCAATCTTTGCACCTTAAATTGGAGTGTGAAATCTCATTGAATCTTGCATACCAGCTATGAGTGTGAGTCAATTCCCTTTTGCTCTTAAAGTTGCAGAGAGCTCTAAGCTAGCCATGTGTTTCAAGTAAACCATATTAAAATGGAAAAGTAAAGATAAAGGTCAAGGATTTTACCCACTTGAAGTTGGAGTTGTGTGGTAGTGGCCTTGGGATAAGTGTTTCCAGTGGTTCTGCAAGCTCTACTCCCTTGTGGTCTTCAGTGAATTCCTCCACTTCTTTGCAAATTTCTTCAATTTCAACCATGTCTTGATCAAAGTCTTCGATATCTTCCTCATCACTTGAGTCATAATTGGGAGGTTGAGAAAAGTCTACCTCTGCATCATCTTCGTATTCACTTGAGAAAGATTCTTCTATCTCACAGATTTCACTTGCGGATGCAAGTTCATTACTAAGAGAACTTAATTTGTGATTATCATCATCAAGGAAACTTGTGTCTTGGGTTATTCCATCCAGTTCTTCATATGATACCTGCTTCGGGGGTTGTGCACTATCCTCCTTAGCATTGACTATAACGTCCTTGACGGAATTCTCCACAACTCTGGATTCCCGTGGAGGTTCGACATCTCCTAAATCTTCAACCAACTCTTCTTCTTCTATAATGACAGCTTTCTCTACTTGTTCTAGTACGAAGTTATGCTCTATACTGTCAACTGGAGTTTCTAGTGTCTCCTTCATGCTACGTTCTTCATTAGATTCTCCACATGAAGCCATGGGAGTTCGTTGAGTGTTCGAACGTCTGGAAGATAATTGATTTATTGCTTGCTCCGATTGGTGAAGGTTTGCATGAAATTGATCTACGGATTCTTCGAAGCGAACCTGTGATTCTCGGCTTGATGGATATGGACATAGTGCATAGGGGAGTGGTGGTTCTTGGGAGTAATTGAATTGGTGTTGGGGTGGATAAGGATCATATGGTGGCGAATGGCGAAAAGAAACTTGTGAGTGTGGTGGTTCGAAGCTATGTTGAAAGGATGGTCTCTGAGCATAGGGTGGGGCTTGTTGGTAGCTACAAGGGGGTCCACCATATTTATCAGCTTGGTATGCATTGTGGAATGGTCCTTGTCCATGATATCTAGGAAGGTGTTGTTGCCTAAAGGGTTGATCATATCCTCTTGGATCCATCTATCTTTGATTTCTTAGACCTTGATGCATAGTCCTGTTATAGCTTCCATTCCTTTCAACAAAAGTAGAACCAAACTCAAAGCGAGAGGGGTAAGAACTCATAGTAGCTATTAGAAATAAGAAGGGAAAACAAAAACAAATAAACAAGTAAAAGAAAAATATTTACAATAATAAGGCACACGTTTGTAATTCCCCGGCAACGGCGCCATTTTGATGATCGGATTTTCCTATCGGTAAAGAAATATAAAAATATAATCACGTTGTAAGTATAGCTTCTAAACCAACAGAAAATCCTTTCGTACAAACGTTTGGTTGTCACAAGTAGCAAACCCAGTAAAATTTATAAACCGAAGTATTCAAACCTCGGGTCGTCTTCTCAAGAAATTGCGGGGAAGTATGATTTATTATTGGTTATGGAAAACAGTATTTTTGGGTTTTTGAAAAAGGTTTGAACAAGAGAAATAAATTACAGGAATTAATAAATCAATAGCTAATAAAACTCTTGGCAAGATATGAAAACTAGAAGTCCTGTCCTAGTTATCCTTATCAATAGTGATGAGAATTATATTTTTGCTCCCACTAAGTCAACCTCTAACTATGAAGGTCAGTTAAGTGGACAAATTAATTTAACATCTAAAGTCTTAGTCAACTCCTAAGGAAAGCCTAGAGTTATAGGAATCTAAATCAATTAGCAAGAATAACAATTATCAATCACGATGAGTTTGATAACTCAAGAGTCACCAATTAATCAACTAGAACCAAGAATAGAAGAAACTGAATAAAAGTTATATGTCTGAAATACCTCAAATATTAATAAAAGAAATTAAATCCAATATGGAAAGTTCATAAGTCAAATTGGGAAAATAAAAGGAACATTGAACCTGTAATGAAGAGAAGTAGTCTGAACATAATAAAAATCCTAAATACTAATCCTAATTCTAAGAGAGAGAAGAGAGCATCTCTCTCTAAAAACTACATCTAAATCCAAAAACTATGTATGAATGTATGTTGTATGATGTATCCAGTTTCTAGTATATCTTGATGAATAGATGGATTTCTCCATTTATAGCCCTTTAATCTATGTTCTCTGGACTTGGATCTGGACCAAAAAGGGCCCAGAAGTCACTGGGGCCGACTTCTGCAAATTCTGCAGATCGCGCACGTCACGCGTCCGCGTGGGTCACGCAGTCGCGTCATCTGGAGTTTTTCTCTTCCACGCGGTTGCGTCAGTCATGCGTCTGTGTTAGTTGTTTCGCGAGTCACGCGTTCGCGTCATCCATGCGCTCGTGTCGATGCTCTTTGCGCTAAGCACGCATCTGCGTGGGTCACGCATCGCGTCGCTTCCAATTTCTTCAAAAACTCCAGTTTGTGCTTTCCTTCAATTTTTGTATGTTTTCTTTCCATCCGTTAAGTCATTCCTGCCCTATAAAACCTGAAAGTACTTAACACACAAATCACAGCATCGAATGGTAATAAAGGATAATTAAATTTAATACTTTTAAAGCATAGGAAACATGTTTTCTCATATGTCATATCATAAGGAAGGAATTGTAAAACCATGCAAATTCATATGAATAAGTAGGTGAAGAGTTGATAAAATCATTCAATTTAAGCACAAGATATATCATAAAATAGTGGTTTATCAAGAACCTTTGACTCCTTTGGCAACCCCACTCCTTGCTCCACCATGTACAAACCCAAGAAGGACCTTGAGTTGGTAGTCCGTCTCCAAGATAGCATATTGATGGGTGCCAATGAGGCTTATAGGTGAAATTGCCACCCACTCAATATGTTCTTGGAACGGGATTACTTCCTCACCAACTTCCTATTCCTCTTCCCTATCACTTAAGTCATAACAAGGAGGTTGTGAGAAGTCTACCTCTATGTTTCTCTCAAACTCAATGGGGAGAGGCTCATTGAGATCATCAAGGGAATTGATCAATGAGGACAAAAAATCATCTATGATGGAATCCTCATCTTGATTAATCTCCCTCAATACCTCCTTTCTCTCCTCCGTTTCGCATACTTCCCTTTCCTCCTCTAGTCACACTTTAAGCTCCAACCTTTCTTCTTTCCCTTGTGGCTCCATGCTCTCCTTTTCACTACAAGTCTTAGTTGATCCCTCACATTCCTCAAGAGGAATGCCTTGATTGGATGAACATAGGAGGATTAAGCGGTTTATCGCTTCACCTATGGTAGCCATGAACTCCCCTTGTGTCCTTTAGAATCCTTCTTGCTCTTGGAGAAAGGCTTCAAGGTCTTGATGGTCTTGGGCCAAGGGTGAGGAATCTTCAAATTAGGGTGAAAGAAGGTTCATAATTTGGGAGAAAGGTTGTATATGTGGGAGGTGAGTCATGTTGGTAAGTGTTTAGAGGTGGTATGTAAGAAGGTGTTTGGTGGTATTGGTGTGGTGTTTCAAAATACAGTAATTGATGGTTGTGTTGAGAATAGGGGTCATAGGTATATGGTGGTGAAGGTGTATAGTTATAGTGAAATCCACCATATCCTTGGTTTGGGTATGCATATTGGGGAGGGTATGATTCATTGTAATATGGAGGAGGTTGCTCCTCCCAAAATTGATTTCTCTATCCCATGATGCAATCCAAAATTTAAGTTATCAATCCCTACAAAATGATCAAAACCAAACTCCAAACCAAGAGGGTGATAACTCATAAAGAAAATTGAAAACAAAAATAAAAGACATCAATTAACAAAAGAAACAAAATCCTAATTACCAACAAAAACAAATAAACATCCAAAAATTATCTATTCACACTATGGACATATTTACAACAACCAAAATATAGCATTCATGATGCTAGCTCCCCGGCAACGGCACCAAAATTTGATAGGAGGACCAAAAGCATGGGTTTAGATTTTTGCATTAAAGATAGGATTGACGTTGCAAGTATAGTCCAAACCCAACCATTGTCATCAATTAAATTATAATCCTAAAGATAATGTCACAATTCAAACCAAATTTAACCGAGAGTATTTAGACTCCCGGGTCGTTCTCCCTAGGAACTAGTGATAATAAGTGCACAATTTTGGTTGTGGGAGTCAAAAGGGGTTTTCAATGATTGAAAGCAATAAAAATAAGAGATAAAAGAACAAGCCAAAATTGCAATTAATAAAGCAATAAAAGAACAAAAGAACTATGTATGTAACATAAACAAGTAAAGCTATAAAGTGATGGAAAGATGATTCAAAACATAAATGAAAGCTTGACTTGGGATGAGTTATGGAATCCCTTCCTTGTCATAACCACAACTATGATAATTATGATGGATTAATCTCACTAAGTCAACCCTTAACATCGAAGGATAAGTCAAGTGAGCATAATTGTTATTAATCCACAAGTCCTAGCTAACTTACTAATTATCTTAGTAAAAAGCTAGCGTTAGTGGAAACAATAACAACTAACAACCCAAGAATTATCGCTAAATGTTGGACATTATGGCTCTAGTAATCCATAAACTTATTTTCCTCAAGCCAAGGGGGGAAATTACCCCATAATCAAAATTACCCCATTATGGTAAAAGCTATGAACCATAAATTATCAAAATCGATAAAAGCAACTCAACAAACATATAAAAGCCATCAAACATCAAATCAAACAACTAGAAATCCAAAATTACAAGGCAAAGTAAATATTGACAAGAGAAATAGAAATATAAGAAAGTGTAGAACAAGTGGTGTAATAAAAGAGAGAATTAAAGAAAGACTTACAATGCAATTGCTATAATCCAAAATCAAACTTGAAGAATAAAATGCTACAAACCCTAATTAAGAACCCTAAGAGAGAAAACCTAAAACTATACTACACTACTCCTACTATGTGTTTTTCCTATTCTAAGATGGCTCCCTTTGAAATGTGTTGAATCCCCCTTCATATAGCACTCCAATTCAGCCTTCAAGCCTTCCAAAATGGGCCAAAAGGCCTCTGAAAATGCGCTGCACCTGTTTCATTAATAAAATCACGAGTTGGGTCACATTTGGCTGAAAGTTGACCTGTGCGTATGCACACATGGAAATTCTCGCTTGTGCGTACGCATGCAGGGTTGGGCGCACGCACACTTTGCTGTGTGTGCTCCTCCTTGTTTTCTTAATGTTTTCTCCCTTGTACATGCTTTCTTCCACTTTTGGCAATCCATTCTTGCTTAAATGACCTGAAATCCCTCAACAAACATGTCATGGCATCAAATGGAATAAAAGTGGAATTAAAGTGCTCATTTCAAGCACAAAATTGCATGCTTTCACATTTAGGATCAAATTAGGGACCAAATACATAGGTATGCTATTTGGGTGCTTAAGTGTAGGTTTATGTGATGAAATTTACTCAAATCAAGCCAAAATATCTCATCAAATATGGACTCATCAGGCACCCTATCCACAAAGGCTGAGGAAGGACGGGAAAGACAGGCAGTTCTCTAGATTCCTAGAAATCTTCAAGAAGCTCTAGATCAACATACCTTTTGCTAAGGCATTAGAACAAATGCCACTCTATGCCAAGTTTTTAAAGGAGCTCATGACAAGAAAAAGTAATTGGGGAGAAAAGGAGACTATAGTGCTCACTGAGGAGTGTAGTGCCATAATACAAAAGAAGCTCCCCTAGAAACTAAAAGATCTTGGGAGTTTCCAAATCCCCTGTATTATTGGGGACATGAACATTGAGAAGGCATTATATGATCTAGGATCTAGCATTAACCTCATGTCCTTAGCCATGATGAAGAGGATGAGAATAGAAGAAGCAAAACTAACGAGAATGGCCCTTCAACAAGCAGACATGACTTTCAAATTCCCCCATGGTATGGTGCAGGATTTATTGGTGAAAGTGGGAGAGTTTATATTTCCAGCTGACTTTGTTGTGCTTGACATGGAGGAAGAAACCAACACATCAATCATCCTAGGAAGGCCATTTCTAGCTACAGTTGGAGCCATAATTGATGTTCAAAAAGGGGAGCTAGTCTTGAGACTACATGAAGAGAAAATGGTCTTCAATTTCTTCAAGACGATGAGCTACCCCAAACAATCCATTGGAGAATTCATGATGGTGGATGATGAGCGGATAATTTATATGCTTTTTCGCATTATTTTTAGGTAGTTTTTTTGTATGTTTTAATTACTTTTTATTATATTTTTATTAGTTTTTATGAAAAAATCACATTTCTGGACTTTAATATGAATTTGTGTGTTTTTCTATAATTTCAAGTATTTTCTGGCTGAAATTGAGGGACCTGAGCAAAAATCTAATTCAGAGGCTGAGAAAGGACTGTAGATGCTGTTGGATTCTGACCTCCCTGCACTCAAACGCGTTTTTATGGAGCTACATAGGTCCAATTGGCGCGCTCTCAATTGGGATGGAAAGATAACATCTTGGGCTTTCTAGAAATATATAATAGTCCATATTTTGTCCGAGATTTGATGGCCCAAACTGACATTCAAACGCTTACCAGAGACCCTTTTTTGGCATAAAATGCCGAAACTGGCACCAGAGCTGGAGTTAAACGCCCAAACTAGCATCCAAGCTGGCGTTTAACTCCAGAAAAAGCCTATGCACATGTAAAGCTCAATGCTCACCCCCAGCACGCACCAAGTGGGCCCCAGAATTGGATTTCTGCACTCTCTGCACTTAGTTACTTATTTTCTGTAATCCCTAGTAACTAGTTTAGTATAAATAGCACTTTTTACTATTGTATTTGAGATCTTTGTATCATCTTTTGATCTAAGGATCACTTTTGTGCAAATTTTCATATTTGGGGAGGCTGGCCATTCGGCCATGCTTATACCTTTTTCTCTTATGTATTTTCCAACGGTGGAGTTTCTACACCTCATAGATTAAGGTGTGGAGCTCTGCTGTTCTTCATGAATTAATGCAAGTACTATTGTTTCTCTTTAAATTCATGCTTACTTCTTCTCCAAGATATACTCTCGTACTTAATTCAGTTAAGTCAGAATGAAGGGGTAACCCGTGACAATCACCCACTATCTTCGTTATTCGCTTAGCCAAGATCCGCGTGCCTGACAACCACAAGCGGTCTACATGATGTTCAACGTAGTCATTGGATGATAGCCGGAGTATAGTCTCTTGGGTCTCTGATCCACGGACCGAGTCCGTGAGGTTATAACCTTCGTGGTATAGGCTAGAACCAATTGGCAGCATTCCTGAGATCCGGAAAGACTAAACCTTGTCTGTGGTATTCCGAGTAGGATCTGGGATGGGATGACTGTGACGAGCTTTAAACTCACGAATGTTGGGCACAGTGACAGTATGCAAAAGGATAGAGAGATCCTATTCCGACACAAGTCAGAACCGACAGATGATTAGCTGTGGGGTAGCTGTGCCTGGTATTTTTCATCCGAGACGAGAAATTCGACAGTTGATTAGCCGTACAGAAATCGTAGCTGGACTATTTTCACTGAGAAGACGGATGGTAGCCATTGACAATGGTGATCCACCAACATACAGCTTGCCATGGAAGGGAGAACGCATGATTGGATGAAGACAATAGGAAAGCAGAGGCTCAGGAGCAACAAAGCATCTCCAAACGCTTATCTGAAATTTCCACCAATGAATTACATAAGTATCTTTATTTTAATTTACATTTTATTTATTTTTCAATTATCAAAGCTCATAACCAATTGAATCCTCCTGACTAAGATTTACAGGATGACCATAGCTTGCTTCAAGCCGACAATCTCCGTGGGATCAACCCTTACTCGCGTAAGGTTTTATTACTTGGACGACCCAGTGCACTTGTTGGTTAGTTGTATCGGAGTTGCGAAAAGTGTGAATCACAATTCCGTGCTCCAAGTTTTTGGTGCCGTTACCAGGGATTGTTCGAGTTTGGACAACTGACGGTTCATCTTGTTGCTTAAATTGGGTAATTTTATTTTATGTTTACGCTTTTTATTTTTATTTTCAAAAAATAAAAAAAATTAATAAAATCATAAAAACCAAAAAAATTTGTGTTTATTGTTTGAGTCTAGTGTCAAATTTTAAGTTTGGTGTCTTGCATGTCTTTAATCTTTCTTAGATTTTCGAAAATTCATCATGTGTTCTTTCTTGATCTTCAAGTTGTTCTTGATGATTTTCTTTGTTTAATCTTATGATTTTCTTGGTTTGTGTTATATGTTATTTTTCAAATGCATTTTCGAATCCATAGTGTCTAAACATTCAAAATTTCTAAGTTTGGTGTCTTGCATGTCTTTCTTTTCTTAAAAATTTTCAAAAATATGTTCTTGATGTTCATCATGATCTTCAAAGTGTTCTTAGTGTTCATCTTGACATTCAAAGTGTTCTTGCATGCATTATTTGTTTTGATCTTAAAATTTTATGTTTTGTTTCATTTTGTTGTTTTTCTCTCTCCTCATTCAAAATTCAAAAGTCAAAAAAATATCTTTTGCTTTTTCTTCTCATAATTTTTGAAATTTTGAGTTGACTTGGTCAAAAATTTTTAAAATTTAGTTGTTTCTTGTTATTCAAGTCAAAATTTCAAATTAAAAAAATTATATATCTTTTCAATAAATAATACAGAGAAATGAAGGATCAGAAGATAAAGCAGAGGAATCACAGAGAAAAAGAGCTCATTGGCGTTAAAACGCCAGTAAAGGTATCATTCTGGGCGTTTAACGCTAGAAATGGCAGCATTCTGGGCGTTTAGAAAATGCCCAGTAAAGAAGAATTCCTGGCGTTTAACGCCAGCCAGGGTATCTGGCTGGGCGTTAAATGCCCAAAGAGGCAGTCAAGTGGGCGTTAAACGCCAGAATGGATAGCATTCTCGGCGTTTAATGCCAAGATGACACAAGGGAGGTAATTTTTGTTTCTAATTCGATTTTTCTCAATTTTTCATGTTTTAATTCATAACTTTTTGCATGAAACATATTTTAAACATTCATCTTTCAATTTCTATTTTCAAAAATTAATAATCTTTCCAATCCTTTTTAATTCTTTTTCAATTCTTTCAATTCTTTTTCAAAACATTTTTTTTTAAAACTCATCTAACTTTCCAACTTCTTTTGCAAATCTTTTTAATTCATCCCTTTTAAATTTTAAAATCTTATCTTTTTCATATCATGCTTATCTTTTATCAATCATATTTTGAAAAAGAAGCAGACATGGTAGCCGAACCCAACAACAATACTAGAGATGCAAGGAAGATGCTTGGTGACTATACTGCACCAACTTCCAACTTCTATGGAAGAAGCATCTCAATTCCCGCCATTGGAGCAAACAACTTTGAGCTTAAGCCTCAATTAGTTTCTCTAATGCAGCAGAATTGCAAGTTTCATGGACTTCCATCGGAAGATCCTCATCAGGTCTTAGCTGAATTCTTGCAGATCAGTGATACTGTTAAGACCAATGGAGTTGATCCCGAGGTTTACAGACTTATGCTTTTCCCTTTTGCTGTAAGAGACAAAGCTAGGATATGGTTCGACTCACAACCTAGAGAAAGCCTGAACTCTTGGGACAAGTTGGTCACTGCTTTCTTGGCCAAATTCTTTCCACCTCAAAAGTTGAGCAAGCTTAGAGTGGACGTCCAAACCTTCAGAAAGAAAGAAGGTGAATCCCTCTATGAAGCTTGGGAAAGATACAAGCAATTGATCAGAAGGTGTCCTTCTGACATGCTTTCATAATGGAGCATCTTGGATATATTCTATGATGGTCTGTCTGAATTGTCCAAGATGTCATTGGACCACTCTTCTGGTGGATCTCTTTATCTGAAGAGAACCCTTACAGAAGCTCAGGAACTCATTGAGGTGGTTGCAAATAACCAGTTCATGTACACTTCTAAAAGAAATCCTGTGAATAATGGGATGACTCAGAAGAAAGGAGTTTTTGAGATTGATAAATGCCATATTGGCTCAGAATAAAATATTGACTCAGAAAGTCAATATGATTTCTCAGAATCTGACTGGATTGCAAGCTGCATCCGGCAGTACTAAAGAAGCCTCCTCTAAAGGAGAAGCTTATGACCCTGAGAATCCTGCAATGGAAGAGGTAAATTACAAGGGAGAATCCTTTGGAAACACCTATAATCCTTCATAAAGAAATCATCCAAATTTCTCATGGAAGGATCAACACAAGCCTCAACAAGGCTTCAATAATAATAATGGTAGAAGAAATAGGTTTGGCAATATCAAACCTTTTCCATCATCTTCTCAGCAAGAGATAGAGAATTCTGAGCAGAGCCTCTCTGGCTTAGCAACCGTAGTCTCTGATCTATCTAAGGCCACTCTCAGTTTCATGACTGAAACAAGGTCCTCCATCAAAAATTTAGAGGCACAAGTGGGTCAGCTGAGTAAAAGAGTTACTGAAACCCCTCCTAGTACTCTCCCAAGCAATACAGAAGAGAATCCAAAGAGAGAGTGCAAGGCCATCAATATAACCAAAATGGCCGAACCTATAGAGAAGGAAGAGGCAGTGATTTCTAGTGAGGAAGACGTTGCTGGACGTCCACTGACCACTAAGGGGTTCCCTAATGAGGAACCAAAGGAATCTGAGGCTCATACAGAGACCATAGAGATTCCACTAAACTTACTATTACCATTCATGAGCGCTGATGAGTATTCTTCCTCCGAAGAAGATGAAGATATTGTTGAAGAGCAAGTTGCTCAATATATAGGAGCAATCATGAAGCTGAATGCCAAGTTATTTGTTAATGAGACTTGGGAGGATGAACCTCCATTGCTCATCAATAAACTGAATGCCTTGGTGCAGCTGAAATTACCTCAGAAGAAACTGGATCCAGGAAGGTTCTTAATACCTTGTACTATAGGCACCATAACCTTTGAGAAGCCTCTGTGTGACCTGGGGTCAGGTATAAATCTCAGGCCACTCCCTGCAATGGAGAAACTAGGGATCTTTGAGGTACAAGCTCTAAAAATCTCACTAGAGATGGCAGACAAATCAATGAAACAGCCTTATGGACTTGTAGTGGATGTCTTAGTGAAAGTTGAAGGCCTTTACATCCCTGCTGACTTCATAATCCTAGACACTGGAAAGGATGAGGATGAGTCCATCATCCTTGGGAGACCCTTCCTAGCCACAGCAAGGGCTGTGATTGATGTGGACAGAAGAGAGTTAGTCCTTCAATTGAATGAGGACTACCTTGTATTTAAGGCTCAAGGATCTTCTTCTGTAAACATGGAGAAAAAGCATGAAAAGCTTCATCCAATTCTCTCCATACAGAGTTAAGCAGAGCCCCCACACTCAAACTCTAAGTTTGGTGTTTGGAGGCCACAATCATGCTCTGAGCATCTGTGAAGCTCTATAAGAGCTTCCTGTCAAGCTATTGACATTAAAGAAGCACTTGTTAGGAGGCAACCCAATTTTATTTATCTATGTTAACTACTTTTTCATGCCATTTTCCATTATTAGTTCATGTTTTCTTTAGCTTGATGATCATGTGGAGTCACAAAAACAGCTGCAGAATTAAAGCAGGAATCTAAAATAGCATAAAAATAGCACACTCTGGAGGACGGGCTTACTGGCGTCTAAACACCAGTAAGGATAGCAGAATGGACGCTTAACGCCCAATCTGGCAGTATTATGGGCGTTAACCACCAGAAATGACACACAGAGTGCGTTTAAATGCCAGAAAGGTGCAGGGACCAGAATTCCTTGACACCTCAGGATCTGTGAACCCCACAGGATTCCCACCTGCCCCAACTCTTTTTTCTCCTTCTCACACCTTTCCATAACACTCTTCCCCAAAATAACCTCCACCAATCACCTTTATTTCTCCTCCAAAACCATCATGCAACCCACTTACCCCCACCTATCCAAATTCACACATCTTAATCACCTAAAACCCCCCTTGGCCGAACCATTTGCACACCTCCATCTCCTCCGTCTCTTCTTCCTCTAATCCTTTCTTTCTTCTTTTGCTCGAGGATGAGCAAACCTTTTAAGTTTCGTGTGGAAAAAAGCTCTGCTTTTTGTTTTTCTATAACCATAAATGGCACCTAAGGCCGGAGAAACCTCTAGGAAGAGGAAAGGGAAGGCAGTTATTTCTAACTCCGAGTCATGGGAGATGGAGAGATTCATCTCAAAAGCCCATCACTAGAAAGAGGATGGAGCAAACAAGAAAGCCCACTCATGGACCTCAACAAGAGCATGAGGAAGCCCCTCATCAAGAAATCCCTGAGATGCCGCAAGGGATGCATTTCTCTCCACACAACTATTGGGAGCAACTCAACACCTCTTTAGGAGAATTGAGTTCTAACATGGAGCAACTGAGGATGGAGCACCAAGAGCACTCCATTATCCTCCATGAAATCAGAGAGGACCAAAGAGCCATGAGGGAGGAACAACAAAGGCAAGGAAGAGATATTGAGGAGCTTAAGCACTCCATAGGATCTTCAAGAGGAAGAACTAGCTGCCGTCACTAAGGTGGACCCGTTCTTTAATTTTCTTGTTATTTGATTTTCTGTTTTTCATTTCCTTTGCTTTATGCTTTGTCTATGTTTGTGTCTTTGTTACATGATCATCAGTGTCGGTGTCTTAAAGCTATGAATGCTCCATGAATCTTTCACCTTTCTTAAATGAAAAATGTTTCTATTTGCAAAAGAACAAGAAGTACATGAATTTTGAATTCTAACTTGAAAATAGTTCAATTATTTTGATGTGGTGGCAATACTTTTTGTTTTCTGAATGAATGCTTGAATAGTGCATATTTTTTATAGTGAAGTTTATACATGTTAAAATTGTTGGCTCTTTAAAGAATAATGAAAAAGAAAAATGTTATTTGATAATCTGAAAAATAAAAAAAAGTTGATTCTTGAAGCAAGAAAAAGCAGTGAAAAACACAAAGCTTGCGAAAAAAAAAGTGGCAAAAAAAAAGAAAGAAAAGGAAAAAGCAAGCAGAAAAAGCCAATAGCCATTTAAAACAAAAGGCAAGGGTAAAAAGGATCCAAGGCTTTGAGCATTAATGGATAGGAGGGCCTAAAGGAATAAAATCCTGCCCTAAGCGGCTAATTCAAGTTGTCCCTAACCATGTGCTTGTGTCATGAAGGTCCAAGTGAAAAGCTTGAGACTGAGTGGTTAAAGTCGTGATTCAAAGCAAAAAGAGTGTGCTTAAGAACTCTGGGCACCTCTAACTGGGGACTCTAGCAAAGCTAAGTCACAATCTGAAAAGGTTCACCAATTATGTGTCCGTGGCATTTATGTATCTGGTGGTAATACTAGAAAACAAAATGCTAAGGGTCACGGCCAAGACTCATAAAGTAGCTATGTTCAAGAATCAACATACTAAACTAAGAGAATCAATAACACTATCTGAACTCTGAGTTCCTATGGATGCCAATCATTCTGAACTTCAAAGGATAAAGTGAGATGCTAAAACTGTTTAGAAGTAAAAAGCTACTAGTCCCGCTCATCTAATTGGAACTAAGCTTAATTGATATTTTGAAATTTATTGTATATTCTCTTCTTTTTATCCTATTTTGTTTTTAGTTGCTTGGGGACAAACAACAATTTAAGTTTGGTGTTGTCATGAGCGGATAATTTATACGCATTTTGGCATTATTTTTAGGTAGTTTTTAGTATCTTTTAGTTACATTTTATTATATTTTTATTAGTTTTTATGCAAAAATCACATTTCTAGACTTTACTATGAGTTTTTGTGTTTTTCTGTAATTTCAGGTATTTTCTAGCAGAAATTGAGGGACCTGAGCAAAAATCTGATTCAGAGGCTGAGAAAGGACTGCAGATGCTGTTGGATTCTGACCTCCCTGCACTTAAACGCGTTTTTCTGGAGCTACAGAGGTCCAATCGGCGCGCACTTAATTGGGCTGAAAAGCTAACATCTTGGGCTTTCCAGAAATATATAATAGTCTATACTTTGCCCGAGATTTGATGGCCCAAACTGGTTTTCAAACGCCCACCAGAGACCCTTTTCTGGCATAAAACGTCGGAACTGGCACCAGAGCTGGAGTTAAACGCCCAAACTGGCATCCAAGCTGGTGTTTAACTCCAGAAAAAGCCTATGCACATGTAAAGCTCAATGCTCAGCCCCAGCATGCACCAAGTGGGCCCCAGAAGTGGATCTCTGCACTGTCTACACATAGTTACATATTTTCTGTAATCCCTAGTAACTAGTTTAGTATAAATAGCACTTTTTACTATTGTATTTGAGATCTTTAGATCATCTTTTGATCTTGGGATCACTTTTGTCCGGCTTTTCATATTTGGGGAGGCTGGCCATTCGGCCATGCCGAGACCTTTTTCTCTTATGTATTTTCCAACGGTAGAGTTTCTACACCTCATAGATTAAGGTGTGGAGCTCTACTGTTCTTCATGAATTAATGCAAGTACTATTGTTTCTCTTTCAATTCACGCTTACTTCTTCTCCAAGATATACTCTCGTACTTAATTCAGTTAAGTCAGAATAAAGGGGTGACCCGTGACAATCACCCACTATCTTCGTTACTCGCATAGCCAAGATCTGCGTGCTTGATAACCACAAGCGGTCTACATGATGTTCAACATAGTCATTGGACGACAATCAAAGTATAGTCTCTTAGGTCTCTGATCCACAGACTGAGTCCATGAGGTTAGGACCTTCGTGATATAGGCTAGAACTAATTGGCACCATTTCTGAGATCCAAAAAGTCTAAACCTTGTTTGTGGTATTCCGAGTAGGATCTCGGATGGGATGACTGTGACGAGCTTCAAACTCACGAATGTTGGGCACAGTGATAGTTTGCAAAAGGATAGAGAGATCCTATTCCGACACAAGTGAGAACCGACAGATGATTAGTGGTGCGGTAGCTGTGCCTGGTATTTTTCATCCGAGACGAGAAATCCGACAGTTGATTAGCCGTACAGAAACCGTAGCTAGACCATTTTCACTGAGAGGACGGATGGTAGCGATTTTTAACGGTGATCAACCAACATCCAACTTGTAATGGAAGGGAGCATGCATGATTGGATGAAGACAATAGGAAAGCAGAGGTTCAGAAGCAACAAAGCATCTCCAAACGCTTATCTGAAATTTCCACCAATGAAATAGATAAGTATCTTTATTTTAATTTACATTTTATTTATTTTTCAATTATCAAAACTCATAACCAATTGAATCACAAAGATTTAAAGGATGACCATAGATTGCTTCAAGCCGGAAATCTCCGTGGGATTGACCCTTTCTCGCGTAAGGTTTTATTACTTGGACGACCCAGTGCACTTGCTGGTTAGTTGTATCGGAGTTGTGAAAAGTGTGAATCACAATTTCGTGCACCAGTGGACATAATTAAAAATCTCATCCAAGGAGTCCTAGAGGAAGAACAATGTGAAGAAATCAAAGAGCAAGATCAACAAACCTCTTGTAGTGAGCCACCAATAGAGGAAGAATCAATCATATTGGACAAGACAAGTAAAATGGAAGTGGAGGCACCAAAGTTGGAGTTGAAAACTCTGCCTTCAAACTTAAAGTATGCTTACTTGGGTGACAACAACACATACCCACTGATCATCAACTCAAGTTTGAATGAAAAACAAGAAGAGGAGCTAATCCAAGTGCTAAAGCAACACAAAGATGCTATTGGATGGACACTTGCGGACCTAAAAGGGATCGGCCCTTCAATGTGCATGCACAAAATCCTTTTGGAAGAAGGTGCAAAGCCCTTAAGATAGCAGCAGAGAAGGCTAAGTCCAACAATGAATGAAGTGGTGCAGAAGGAGGTGCTGAAGTTGTGGCAAGCAAGGGTGATCTTCCTAATCTCAGACAGCCCTTGTGTAAGCCCGGTGCAAGTAGTCCCCAAGAAAGGCGGGATCACTGTTGTGCCAAATGAGAAGAATAATTTGATACCAACAAGAACAGTGACTGGATGGCGCATGTGCATTAATTATAGGAAGCTCAATGAGGCCACTTGGTAGGATCACTTCCCCCTACCTTTCATGGACCAGATGCTGGAAAGACTTGCGGGACATGAATACTATTGCTTCTTGAAGGGCTATTCTGGTTACAACCAAATAGTTGTAGACCCCAAGGACTAGGAGAAAACTTCATTTACTTATCCTTATGGTGTCTTTGCTTATAGGAGAATGCCCTTTGGACTGTGCAATGTACTTGCAACATTCCAAAGGTGCATGCTCTCCATATTTTCAGATATGATTGAAAGATTCATTGAAATTTTTATGGATGACTTTTCTGTATTTGGTGATTCATATTCTAAATGCTTACACCACTTAGCCTTTGTGCTAAAGAGATGCCAAGAAACCAACCTCGTTTTGAATTGGGAGAAATGCCATTTTATGGTTATAGAGGGGGTGGTTCTTGGTCATAAGATCTCAAAAAGAGGCATAGAGGTGGACAAGGCAAAGGTGAAAGTGATTGAAAAATTGCTTCCACCTTGCAATGTTAAGGCAATTAGAAGCTTTCTAGGACATGCTGGCTTTTATAGATGGTTTATTAGAGATTTTTCAAAGATTGCCAAACCCTTAAACAACTTGCTTGTTTCTAATGTACCTTTTGTCTTTGATAGAGAATGCATGCTAGCCTTTGATGAGCTTAAAAATAGACTTTCCTCTGCACCCATCATAGCACCACCTTGCTGGGATTTGCCCTTTGAGATGATATGTGATGCATCAGATTTTGCTGTTGGTGCTGTTTTAGGATAGAGGAGAGATAAATTGGTGCATGTTATTTACGATGCTAGCAAAATCCTCAATAAAAACCAAAGGAATTATACCACTACAGAGAAATAACTTCTTGCCATAGTCTTTGCATTTGATAAATTTAGATCATATCTTATTGGTTCTAAAGTTACTGTTTTCACTGATCATGCAGCCCTCAAATATCTGCTGACCAAGCAAGAATCCAAGCCTAGATTGATAAGGTGGGTCTTGCTACTTCAAGAGTTCAATATAGAGATTAAAGATAGAAGTGGAGCAGAGAACAAGGTGGCTGACCACCTATCAAGAATTCCACATGAAGAAGATGAAGCACAGTAACTTGAAGTAAATGAAAGCTTCCCTGGTGAGCAGTTAATGATGATTCAAGAAAGCCCTTGGTTTGCTGGTATAGCCAACTTCAAGGCTATTGGAGAATTGGCCACCAACATCAATAAGCACATGAGAAGGAAGCTGCTTAATGATGCTAAACACTACATTTGGGATAAGCCATCCTTGTTTAAAAAGGGTGTTGATGGAATCTTGAGGAGGTGTATTTCACAAGAGGAAGGGCAAAAAGTGTTGTGGCAATACCATGAATCCGCATATGGAGGCCATTTTAGTGGAGAAAGAACTGCAGCCAAGGTGCTGCAATGTGGGTTCTTTTGGCCAACAGTATTTAAAAATGCTAAGGAATTAGTGTCAAGGTGCAATGAATGCCAAAGAGCTGGCAATCTACCCAAGAAAAATGAGATGCCACAATAATTTATCCTAGAACTCGAGTTGTTTGATGTATGGGAAATAGATTTCATGGGTCCCTTCTTTACCTCATACTCAAACAAATACATTCTAGTGGCAGTGAACTATGTATCTAAATGGGTAGAGGCCATTGCAACCCCAACAAATGATAATATGGTAGTCATGAACTTCCTTAGGAGGAACATCTTCAGCCAATTTGGAGTCCCCAGAGCCCTTATTAGTGATGGAGGAAGCCACTTCTGCAACAGACCATTGGAAGCCCTCCTCTTGAGATATGGAGTGAAACATAAGGTTGCAATACCTTATCACCCTCAAACAAGCAGGCAGACAGAGGTATCCAACAGAGAGTTAAAAAGAATTCTAGAAAAAACTGTGGGATCTTCAAGAAAGAACTAGTCAAAGAGATTGGACGACGCTCTTTGGGCATATAGGACAGCCTTCAAAACACCAATAGGGATGACCCTATATCAGCTGGTGTATGGGAAGGCATGTCACTTGCCCCTCGAGCTTGAACACAAAGCTTTTTGGGCACTCAAGCTACTAAATTTCGACAATAATACTGCTGGGGAGAAAAGGATCTTGCAACCGCAAGAATTAGAAGAACTCAGATCTCAAGCTTTTGAAAATGCCAAAATCTATAAGGAGAAAGCTAAAGAGGTGGCATGATCAAAAGTTAGCAAGGAGAGAGTTCACAGAGGGTCAGAAAGTGCAGCTATATAATTCAAAGATCAAGTTCTTCCCAGGGAAACTTAAGTCTCGATGGTCTGGACCTGTTACCATCCTTAAAGTATCCCCCTATGGTCATGTAAAGCTCATGGAGGACAAAACTCAGAGAACTTTCATTGTAAATTGCCATAGAATCAAGCATTACTTAGGAGATTCTTTGGAGGAGCAGAGAGTGAGCTATAACCTCAACTAAAGATGAAAGAATGTCAAGCTAATGACATTAAAGAAGCACTTGTTGAGAGGCACCCCAACATTCATATCCTTTTGATTTCCTGCTCTCTAGAAGTAGTTTTAGGATTCTTAGTTTAGGTGGTTTAAGTTTCAATTTAATCATTTCAATTCCTTGCTTTCTATAAGTAGTTGTAAGTGGTAGTTTAGGTAGCTTAAGTTTCAGTTAATCTTAAAGTTGTCCATAATTAGTTTGTGATTGATAGCTTAGGAAGTTAAAATTTAAAGTGTTTGTTAGTTAGTATTTTTTTACTGGAAGTGCAAGGCTGCTGGGTGGTGCACGAAATTTATATCTCAATACCAAAATCAAGATTTCTTATGATTTCGCACAACTAACCAGCAAGTGCACTGGGTCGTCCAAGTAATACCTTACGTGAGTAAGGGTCAAATCCCACAGAGATTGTTGGTTTGAAGCAAGCTATGTTTATCTTATTATTCTTAGTCAGAATGCCAACAACAGTGTTTTTCAAGTTCAGTGAAGAAAGGAAAATGGCATAAAATAAATACTTGTTATGCAATAATGGAGAATATGTTGGAGTTTTGGAGATGCTTTGTCTTCTGAATTTCTGTAATGTAATATTCGATCCATGGAAAAGTGCAAAGTTCCTTCCATGGCAAGCTGTATGTAGGGTGTCACCATTGTCAGTGGCTACCTCCCATCCTCTCAGTGAAAACGGTCCAGATGCTCTGTCACAGCACGGCTAATCAGCTGTTGGTTCTCGATCATGTTGGAATAGGATCCATTGATCCTTTTGCGTTTGTCATCACGCCTAGCAATCGCGAGTTTGAAGCTCGTCACAGCCATTCAATCCTTGAATCCTACTCGGAATACCACAGACAAGGTTTAGACTTTCTGGATCCTCAAGAGTGGCTGCCATCAATCCTAGCTTATACCACGAAGATTCTGATTAAGGAATCTAAGAGAAGCTCATTCAATCTGATGTAGAACAGAGGTGTTTTTCAGGCACACGTTCATGGGTTGAGGAAGGTGATGAGTGTAATGGATCATCACCTTCTTCATAATTAAGCGCGAATGAACATCTTAGATAGGAACACACACGTTTGAATGGAGAAATAGAAACAATTGCATTAATTCATCGAGACGCTGCAGAGCTCCTCACCCCCAACAATGGAGTTTAGAGACTCATGCCATCAAAGTGTATAAAATTCAGATCTGAAAATGTCATGAGATACAAAATAATTCTCTAAAAGTTGTTTAAATAGTAAACTAGTAGCCTAGGTTTACAGAAAATAAGTAAACTAAGATAATTGGTGCAGAAATCCACTTCTGGGGCCCACTTGGTGTGTACTGGGGCTGAGACTTAAGCTTCTCACGTGCTTGGGCTATTTCTGGAGTTGAACGCCAGGTTGTAATGTGTTTTGGGCGCTGAACTCCAACTGGTAACCTGTTTCTGGCGCTGGACGCCAGACAGCAGGAACGCCAGTTTATGTCATCTATTTTCGCGCAAAGTATGGACTATTATATATTTCTGGAAAGCCCTAGATGTCTACTTTCCAGCCCAATTAAGAGCGCGCCAATTGGACTCCTGTAGCTCCAGAAAATTCATTCCGAGTGCAGGGAGGTCAGGATCCAACAACATCAGCAGTCCTTTTTCAGCCTAAATCAGATTTTTGCTCAGCTCCCTCAATTTCAGCCAGAAAACACCTGAAATCATAGAAAAATACACAAACTCATAGTAAAGCCCAGAAATATGATTTTTGCCTAAAAACTAATAAAATTCTATTAAAAACTAATTAAAACATACTAAAATCTACATGAAATTACCCCCAAAAAGCGTATAAAATATCCGCTCATCACAACACCAAACTTAAACTGTTGCTTGTCCTCAAGGAACTAGATAAATAAAATAGGATGAAAAGAAATTAAGAAGTAATAATATCTCAGAGTTTTAAATGGAGCTCAGATTCTTATTAGATGAGCGGGGCTTGTAGCTTTTTGGCTTCCGAACAGTTTTGGCATCTCACTTTATCCTTTGAAATTTAGAATGATTGGCATCCATAGGAACTCAGAATTCAGATAGTATTATTGATTCTCCTAGTGTAGCATGTTGATTCTTGAACACAGTTACTTTATGAGTCTTGGCCGTGGCCCTAAGCACTTTTTTTTCCAGTATTACCACCGGATACATAAATGCCACAGACACATAACTGGGTGAACCTTTTCAGATTGTGACTTAGCTTTGCTGAAGTCCCCAATTAAAGGTGTCCAGGGTTCTTAAGCACACTCTTTTGCGTTGGATCACGACTTTAACCACTCAGTCTCAAGCTTTTCACTTGGACCTCAATGCCACAAGCACATGGTTAGGGACAGCTTGATTTAGCCGCTTAGGCCTGGATTTACTTCCTTGGGCCCTCCTATCCATTGATGCTCAAAGCCTTGGATCCTTTTCACCCTTGTCTTTTGGTTTTAAGGGCTGTTGGCTTTTTTCTTTTTTTTCTTGATCCAATGATTCCTAAATTTTTTTTTCTTTTTTTTTTCACTGCTTTTTCTTGCTTCAAGAATCAAATTCATGATTTTCAGATCATCAATAATATTTTTTGTGTTCCTCATTCTTTTAAGAGCCAACAATTTTAACATTCATAAAATTCAAGAGCAAAAGTATGCACTGTTTAAGCATTCATTCAGAAGACAAAAAGTATTGCCACCACATATAATTAATTATAATTTTCTTTATTAAGAACTCAAAAAATATAAATTACTTCTTTATTCTAAAAATCTACTATTTTATTCATGTTTGATGATGATGAGAAAAATAAATTATAACTTAATTGATCTCTCTTCTTCCTCGTTCTTGCTGGAGCATTTTTACTTTTCTTGTTTGAGTCTTGGGTGTGAAGAATTGAGGAATTTCTGTCTCAATCTCCATTCAAGATCTCTTGAATTCCTTTTCTGCATAATTGAGTTCAATTACATTCTCTTTACTGCTTCTTCTTTAATTTCTTGTTAATTGCTTTGAGAATTTGGATCTGGGAAGGCAATTGAGATCTAGACTTTGCTATCTAGTCTCTGGAGTCCTGAGATCACATTTTCCTTTTTGGTTCTTCTGTGAACCCCTGCTGGAATTCAATTCCATTTCCTGTTTGAATTCTAGTTACTTCTAATTCAACTTCTGCTTTATTAATTGTTGCAATTTAATTTCCCTTGCTTGAATTCAGAAATCCCAATCCTCAAATCCCTTTTCATTACTGCAATTTATATTTCTTGCACTTTAAGTTACTGCAATTTACATTTCTTGCACTTTAAGCTTCAGTCATTTAATTTCTTGCTCTTTAAGATTCAGCTCTTTTACTTTCAGTTTTCTTTAATTTCTGCAATTCTTCACTTCCCCTTTACATTTTCTATTATTTACTTACTGTTGGATACAAAATCACTCAACCAAAACTTGATTCGCTTGACTAAATCAACCACTAAACTAAAATTGCTCAATCCTTCAATCCCTGTGGGATCGACCTCACTCATGTGAGTTATTATTACTTGATGCGACCCGATACACTTGCCGGTGAGTTTTGTGTTGGATCGTTTTCCACACATCACCTATATAACTTCTAAGGTAAAATCCTATAATAATACTATCACAGAGTTAAAGCTAGAATTAGAACTTAACAACCTGTATTTTGGGAAGTGGATGTTCCTCTAGTCTGTGGGGTTCTTGGTCCTTCAAGAATTAATTTCTGACGCTTCAGCTCCCTCAAGTTCACATCCTTGCTCTTCCTGTTCCCTTAGGTGCCATGATCTTAATGAGTTTTAGCTCAGTGATCATGGCAAATCACACCAAACTTAGAGGTTTGCTTGTCCTCAAGCAAAAGAAAGGAAAAGAGAGGAATGGAAGGAGAGGCAATTTCAAAATTCAAAAGATATGATGAGTTGAAAAAGATATGAGAGGAAATTAAAAAGATTTGAAAAGAAATTAAAGAAAAATCAAGAAATATGTTTAGGAAAAAATTTTTTTTGAATTGAAGGATGAGATTTTGAAACATATTTATGCAAGAAGTCATGAATTGAAACATGAAAAATTAAAAAATTGTGAAGAAAAAACGAATTTACCTTCTCCCCACCATCCTGGTGTTAAACGCCCAAATGCTGCATGTTTTGGGCGTTTAACGCCCAATTGCTGCTTTTCCTGGGCGTTCAACGCCCAGTAGTTGCTTCTTTCTGGCGTTGAACGCCAGGAAGTCCTTTGTCACTGGGCGTTTTTCTGAATGCCCAAGATGCTGTAATTCTGGCGTTAAACGCCCAGAAGGAGCTTCTTTCTGGCGTTCAACACCCAGAAGATGCTCCTTTCTGGCGTTCATCGCCCAGATGGCTATCCTTACTGGCGTTGAACGCCCAGTGGATGCTTCTTTTGGGCGTTCAACGCCCAAAACATTTCTTACTGGCTTTTTCACGCCAGTGAGCTTCCAAATTCCCCTGTAACTCTGTGAATTCAAGCAATTGCTATTTTACCTTTTGAAGATATTTTGACATATACCTGTAAAAATTTAACAAAAACAAATAAAATTAAATTTTGTAAATGGCTGGGTTGCCTCCCAGCAAGCGCTTCTTTATTGTCCTTAGCTGGACTATTACTGAGTTCTAATCAAGTCTCAGTTTTGAGCATTCTTGCTCAAAATTGCTTTCAAGATAATGTTTAACTCTCTGTCCATTAACAATGAACTTTTTGTTAGAGTCATTATCCTGAAGCTCTACGTATCCATATGGTGATACACTTGTAATCACATATGGACCTCTCCACCGGGATTTTAATTTCCCCGGGAATAATTTGAGCCTAGAATTAAATAGCAGAACTTTCTGCCCCAGCTCAAAGACTCTGGATGACAGTTTCTTATCATGCCATCTTTTTGCTTTCTCTTTGTAAATTTTTGCATTCTCGAAAGCATTGAGTCTAAATTCCTCGAGCTCATTTAACTGGAGCAATTGTTTTTCTCCAGCTAACTTGGCATCAAGGTTTAGGAAACTGGTTGCCCAATAGGCCTTGTGTTCCAGTTCCACTGGCAAGTGACATGCCTTTCCATACACGAGCTGGTATGGAGAGGTCCCTATAGGGGTCTTGAATGATGTTCTGTATGCCCACAGAGCATCATCCAAGCTTCTTGCCCAATCCCTTCTACGGTTAATTACTGTCCGTTCCAGGATTCTTTTAAGTTCTCTGTTAGAGACTTCAGCTTGCCCATTTGTCTGTGGATGATATGGAGTGGCTACCCTGTGGCTAACTCCATAACGAACCAAAGCAGAGTAAAGCTGTTTATTGCAGAAATGACTGCCCCCATCACTGATTAATACTCTAGGGGTACCAAATCTGCTAAAGATGTATTTCTTGAGGAATTTTAACATAGTCTTAGTGTCATTAGTGGGTGTTGCAATAGCTTCCACCCATTTGGATACATAATCCACTGCCACCAGAATATAAGTGTTTGAGTATGATGGTGGGAAAGGTCCCATGAAGTCAATACCCCATACATCAAACAACTCAATCTCTAAGATTCCTTGTTGAGGCATGGCATAACTGTGAGGCAGATTACCAGATCTTTGGTAACTGTCACAATTAAGTACAAACACTCGGGAATCTTTATAGAGGGTAGGCCAGTAGAAGCCGCATTGGAGGACTCTTGTGGCTGTTCGCTCACTTCCAAAATGTCCTCCATACTGAGATCCATGGCAGTGCCAAAGGATCTTCTGTGCTTCTTCTTTAGGCATGCATCTATGGATTACTCCGTCTGCACATCTCTTAAAGAGATACGGATCATCCCAAAGATAATACTTTGCATCCATGATCAGCTTCTTTGATTGCTGCCTGCTGTATTCTTTGGGTATGAATCTCACTACCTTGTAGTTTGCAATGTCTGCAAACCATGGCATTTCCTGGATGGCAAAAAGTTGCTCATCTGGAAAGTTTTCAGAGATCTCAGTAAGAGGAAGGGACGCCCCTTCTACTGGTTATATTCGGGACAGGTGATCTGCTACCTGATTCTCTGTCCCTTTTCTGTCTCTTATTTCTATATCAAACTCTTGCAAAAGCAACACCCATCTTATGAGTCTGGGTTTTGAGTCCTGCTTTGTGAGTAGATATTTAAGAGCAGCATGGTCAGTGTACACAATCACTTTTGATCTTACTAAATAGGATCTAAACTTGTCAATGGCGTAAACCACTACAAGTAGCTCTTTTTCTGTGGTTGTGTAGTTTTTCTGTGCGTCATTTAGAACACGACTGGTATAGTAAATGACGTGTAGGAGCTTGTCATGCCTTTGTCCCAACACTGCACCAATGGCATGGTCACTGGCATCACACATTAGTTCAAATGGCAATGTCCAGTTTGGTGCAGAGATGATTGGTACAGTGACCAATTTAGCTTTCAGAGTCTCAAATGCCTGCAGACACTCCTTATCAAAGATAAATGGCGTGTCAGCAGCTAGCAGGTTGCTCAGGGGTTTGGCAATTTTTGAAAAATCCTTTATAAACCTCCTATAAAATCTTGCATGCCCTAGAAAGCTTCTGTTTGCCTTAACATTGGCTGGTGGTGGTAATTCTTCAATTACCTCTACCTTAGCTTGATCCACCTCTATTCCCTTGTTCGAAATTTTGTGCCCAAGGACAATTCCTTCAGTCACCATAAAGTGACATTTCTCCCAGTTTAAAACCAGGTTGGTCTCTTGGCACCTCTTTAGAACAAGTGCTAGATAGTTAAGACAGGAGCTGAATGAGTCTCCAAATACTGAAAAGTCATCCATGAAGACTTCCAGAAATTTTTCCATCCAGGAAGCAGTAGTATTCATGACCTGCTAGTCTTTCTAGCATCTAGTCTATGAATGGTAAAGCAAAATGTTCCTTTCTGGTGGCTGTATTGAGCCTTCTATAATCAATACACATACGCCACCCTGTAACTGTTCTTGTAGGAACCAATTCATTTTTTTCATTATGAACCACTGTCATGCCTCCCTTAATAGGGACAACTTGGAAAGGGCTTACCCAGGGGCTGTCAGAAATAGGATAAATAATCCCAGCCTCTAGTAATTTAGTGACCTCCTTCTGCACCACTTCCTTCATGGCTGGATTCAGCCGCCTTTGTGGTTGGACCACTGGCTTGGCGTCACCCTCCAATAGGATCTTGTGCATGCATCTGGCTGGGCTAATGCCCTTAAGATCACTGATGGACCACCCAAGAGCTGTCTTGTGTGTCCTTAGCACTTGAATTAGTGCTTCCTCTTCCTGTGGCTTTAAGGTAGAGCTTATGATTACAGGAAAGGTCTCACCTTCTCCTAGAAATGGATATTTCAGGGATGGTGGTAATGGTTTGAGCTCAGGTTTAGGAGGTTTCTCCTCTTCCTGAGGGATTTTCAGAGGTTCTATTATTCTCTCTGATTCCTCCAGACCAGGCTGAACATCTTTAAAGATGTCCTCTAGCTCTGATTCGAGACTCTCAGTCATATTGACCTCTTTTACCAGAGAGTCAATAAGATCAACACTCATGCAGTCATTTGGGGTGTCTGGATGTTACATAGCTTTGACAACATTCAACTTGAACTCCTCCTCATTGACTATCAGGGTTACTTCCCCTTTTTAGACGTCAATGAGGGTTCGGCCAGTTGCTAGGAAAGGTCTTCCTAGAATGAGAGTTGCACTCTTGTGCTCCTCCATTTCCAGCACCACAAAGTGATGCCAAGGCATCTTGGCCAGTTTCACTGACCTTTTCTTTACTATTTTTAGGGTAGTTTCATGCATTTCCTTAGGAAATAAGCTAGTTTTGGGTAGATATTCACTTACACCTTGATTCAAGCATACATTGTGCATTTTACATGATTTCATGAGGATTTTGCATGAATTTAATGACAAATTGTATGTTGTATTACCCATGACTTGGACTAGAACTTTAATGCACTCTATTGCTTGATTTCAGGACCAAAGGAAGCAAGGAAGAACCACTTAGCAATCATGTTAATCTAATTAACGTGGCCACTAACGTGGAATGGAAGGTAACTTGCAAAGTTAATGAGAAAAGTGATTGCCAATAACACTCTCGAAGCCATCATTGCCCACGTTAAGAGTCACGTTAACTAAGTTAACGTGAGCTCTAACGTGAAGAAAGGACTTTGAGCCAACGTTAGTGACACTTAACATTATCACTAACGTTGGCCAATGATCATAAGTGACCACGTTAGAGTCCACGTTAACTTGGTTAACGTGGCCTCTAATGTTAACAAGGGGAAGGAAGCCAACGTTAGTGACATTCAACATTGTCACTAACGTTGGCCTAAGGTGCAATGTACCACGTTAACTTCCACGTTAACTTGGTTAATGTGGGAGCTAACGTGAGAAGCAAGAATGGTCGACAACGTTAGTGACACCCAACATTGTCACTAACGTTGGAAGCAACCACAAAACCCCAAGGAGCCACGTTAACTTCTAAGTTAACTTAGTTAACGTGGAAGCTATCGGCGATGAGTGAAAGATGAGCCAACGTTAGTGACACTCAACATTGTGACTAACGATGAAAATGGTTTGCAAGGCCACGTTAGAAGCCACGTTAACCTAGTTAACGTGGACTCTAACGTGAGATAGGGGCATATTGGAACGTTAGTGACAATGTTGAGTGTCACTAACGTTCTCGAAGATTGGCACGCCTACGTTAAAAGAGCCACGTTAACTAAGTTAACGTGGACTCTAACATAGGAAAGGGGGAGGCTCTCAACGTTATTGGGAAAGTTGAGTCCCAATAACGTGTGCGAAGGACAAAGAGGCAACGTTAGTGGCAATATTTGTGCCACTAACGTTGAGGTTAACGTAGCCTTTACTTGGGTAAGAAACGTTAGTGAAAAAGTTGAATGACACTAACGTTTTCGAACCCATTTTCTCACTGAATGTTAACACCTCTAACGTCCTGAGCTAAAGTCTCTACCCACTTCACACTTTCTCTCTGCAAGTAAAACCAAGCCCAAGTGAAGAAGAGAACTGCTCCAAACTGAAGATCTAAAGGCCCAAGACTTGAAGAATCAACTAGAAGAATAGAAGAGTAGTATATATAGGAGTAGCTTTGAATTATTTAAGGGAGTTGGAAAGAGTTATGAAAGTGGGGGAAAGCATTACTCTCTATTTTTTACTTTCTCTGCTCTTCTAGTTCAGAATGTATTCTCCATCTTTGTTTTCATTTTTTAGAGCTATGACAACTAAACCCATTTCATTGGGTAGGGAGCTCTGTTGTAATTTGATGGATCAATACTAGTTTTCTTCATTCTTCTTCTATCTTTTCTCTTGATTTTACTTGAAAGCTTTCGATCTTCATCCCATTGGGTAGTTATCTTGGAAAAGAAACTATTCAAACTTGGATCCCTTCTGAACCTTGAAAGAGGAATGATGAGATCAAGCTAGAAATGCTTTCTCATGCTGGACCAAATTGGGTTTGGATGGATATGTGACTATAATCCTCTCAAAACTTGATTTGGGAAATGCATATGGTATAATCAGTGACCACACTTCATCTCTTCTCATGAGCAATTGACCAAGAAATTGGCTATTGATCAAGATTTGAGAGATTGAATTGCAAGAAATTGTAATTCAATCAATTAAGATTGCCAAGGAGATCAATGAGTGCATTGATTGAGGAAGAGATGAAAATGAACTTGATCCGGAGAATTGCAACATCTCTTGTGCCCAATGAACTCCCCAATTCTGATATCACCCATTCTCTTTAATTTCTATGTTTATTTTCATGAGCAAACACCCTATTCCCATTTACAATTTTGCAATTTAATTTCAGTCATTTACTTCCAGTTCTTTAATTCTAGCATTTACTTTTCCGTCATTTATATTCCCGCCATTTTATTTTCTGCAACTCTCAACCCAAATTCTGAATTCGCTCAACTAGAACAATCTTCTAATTAAAGTTGCTTGATCAATCAATCCCTGTGGGATTCGACCTCACTCTATTGTGAGTTTTTACTTGACGACAAATTTGGTACACTTGCCGAAGGAAATTTGTTGAGAGACAATTTCCACCTGCATCAAGTTTATGGTGCCGTTGCCGGGGATTGATTGTGCATCAGCAATGATAAGATTGGAAGATTACTAGATTGAGCATTTTTGTTTTTTTTTTATTTAATTTTCTGTTTGAGTAATTTACTTTCTGTCTTAGTTAACTTCTTCCCTTCCCCCTCTACTCTTTTTTTTTTTTGTTATTTACAATTCAGTTTGCTAACCCACTAACTATTTGATATATTGCATCACTCACAACTAACACTAATTCTGACAACAATACTATCTGCATATATTTTTACTTGCTTGTACTTGTTGGTTGTATGACAGGGAGAAGAAGCGGGGCTTCAACTTTCTTCGATTTTGAACCAGAAAGGACCCTCCTTAGATTAAGGAGGGAAGCAAGAGGGAAACATGCAGTCGGTGCTGAAGAGGAGGAGGAACACTTTGAACTAAACATGGAAGGCAACATAGAAAACCAACATGAAGAAGAGGCTAATAACCATGGGGGAGGAGGTAGAGCAAATCATGTTGGGGAGGATAGAAGAGTGTTAAGCTCTTATATCAATCCCAACCCAGGTAACTGTGGGAGCAGCATTCAAATGCCCACCATACAGGCCAACAATTTCGAGCTAAAACCTCAGCTCATCACTCTTTTGCAGAATAATTGCTCATTTGGAGGAAGTGCTCAAAAAGATCCGAATCAACACTTGACCACCTTCTTGAGGATTTGTGACATAGTGAAGTCCAATGGAGTCTACCAGGATGTCTATAGGCTGCTCTTGTTCCCTTTCTCACTCAGGGACAAGGCATTCAAATGGCTCGAATCCTTCCCAAAAGAAAGCCTGACAAATTGGGAGAAGGTAGTGAATAAGTTTTTGGCAAGGTTTTACCCCCCGCAAAGGATCAATAGGCTGAGAACTGAAGTACAGACGTTCAGACAGCAAGATGGGGAGACACTTTATGAAGCTTGGGAAAGGTTCAAAGACCTAACAAGAAGGTGTCCACCAAATATGTTTAATGAATGTGTGCAGTTGCATATCTTCTATGAAGGCTTATCATATGAATCAAAGAAGGCAGTAGATCATTCCTCTGGAGGATCCTTGAACAAGAAGAAGACCATTGAAGAAGCCATAGATGTCATTGAAACTGTAGCTGAGAATGACTACTTCTATGCTTCCGAAAGAGGGAACACTAAGGGAGTAATGGAGCTAAACAATGTAGATGCTCTGCTGGCTCAGAACAAGCTCATTACCAAGCAGTTAGCTGACCTCACCAAGAAGATGGAAAGGAACCAAGTGGCAGCAATCACCACCTCATCAACAACCCAAGAAGAAGTTGAAGAAGAGGACCTTGAGCAAGCCAACTACATTGGGAATTCACCTAGACAGAACCATGATCCATACTCCAAGACATGCAACTCTGGATGGAGGAACCACCCAAACTTTGGGTAGGGGAATCAGCAAGAGCAAAGCCAAGACCAGAGACGTTACAACTCCAACAACAATGCAGCTCATCAACAATTCACACCGAGGACATATCAACACCCCCATAACAACACCTCTCATCCTTCCACCTCTAATCCCACTTTACCATCAATTGATGACAGACTCTCTAAGCTTGAAACCTTACTTGAAGGAGTATGCAAGAACGTCAGAAACAGTAAGGTATTTCGAGAGGAAGTGCAGTCAAACATGCATAATCAAAATGCTGCCATCAAGAAACTGGAGACACAAATTGGTTATCTATTCAAGCAGCTTTCTAACCACAACTTCTGCAATAATAACAATTCAAGCAAAGAGGAGGAGTGTCAAGCTATAACACTTAGGAGTGGGAAGGAACTTAAGGAACTCTCCCAAAAACCACAAGAAGAAGGCTCAACTTAAAAGGGATAAGAGCAAGATGGAGTTCAAACTCCCACTTCAAGTCCACAAAAAGAAAAAGGGATGCCAAAACTGAGCATCTCAAGAGCTCCATATCCTCAGTAGTTGAAGAAAAAGGAAGATGACAACCAGTTCGTGAGATTCTTGGAAATCTTTAAGAAACTACAAATCAACATACCCTTTGCTGAAGCAATAGAACAAATGCCACTCTATGCCAAGTTCCTGAAGGAGCTGATGAGTAAGAAGAGAAGCTGGAAGAACAATGAGACTGTGATACTAACTGAAGAATGTAGTGCTATCATCCAGCACAAACTACCCCAGAAGTTGAAGGATCCTGGGAGCTTTCAGATCCCTTGTATTATAGGGGAAATCACAGTAGAGAAGGCCCTTTGTGACTTAAGAGCCAACATCAATTTGATGTCAGTAGCAATGATGAGGAAGATGAAGACCGAGGAGGCTAAACCAACAAAAATGGCCTTACAACTGGCAGATCGATCGTTCAAATTCCCTCATGGCATAGTAGAGGATTTCTTGGTGAAAGTAGGAGACTTCATATTCCCGGCAGATTTTGTAGTGTTGGACATGCAGGAGGAAGCCAAAACCTCCATTATTCTGGGAAAGCCGTTCTTGGCTACTGCTGGAGCTATCATTGATGTCCAAAAAGGTGATCTTACCTTAAGATTACAAAATGAAAAGATGACATTCAATGTGTTCAAGGCCATGAGTTACCCAACAGAACAATTAGGGGAATGCATGAGGATAGACGCACTTGAAGAAGAAGTGCAGGAGTGTTTCGAAGAAGAAGAGCATGAAGAGCCTGAGAGATCAATGTAGGAGGAGTATATACCAAGTGAGGAGGTTGCAACAGCAGAAAGTCACGTTCAAGATGCACCAAAGGAAGAGACTGAAAAGTCAGAAGCACCCAAGGTCAAACTCAAAGCATTGCCACCCACTCTCAAATATGCATACCTAGGAGAAAATGAAAACTACCCAGTGATTATAAGCTCGTGCCTCAGCCAAGATCAAGAGGATGAACTGCTCAAGGTGCTACGGGAGCATAAGGACGCCATCGGATGGACCCTTGCTGACCTGAAGGGAATCAGTTCAGCTATATGCATGCATAAAATACTGTTGGAAGATGATGCAAAACCATCCATTCAATCCCAAAGGAGGCTAAACCCAATCATGAAGGAAGTGGTACAGAAAGAGGTTATGAAGCTTTGGCAAGGAGGAGTAATATACCCGATCTCAGACAGCCCTTGGGTCAGCCCCGTGCATGTTGTGCCCAAGAAGGGAGGAATCACTGTGGTTCCCAATGAGAGGAATGAACTGATACCTACAAGGACCGTCACAGGATGGCGGATGTGCATTGACTATCGGAAACTCAATGAAGCTACACGAAAGGATCATTTCCCTCTCCCATTCATGGATCAGATGTTGGAAAGACTCGCAAAACATGCTTATTACTGTTTTCTTGATGGTTATTCAGGATATAACCAAATAGTGGTTGATCCTAGAGACCAAGAGAAAACTTCATTTACCTGTCCATATGGAGTGTTTGCCTACAGATGCATGCCATTTGGGCTATGTAATGCACCTGTGACTTTCCAACGCTGCATGCTTTCTATCTTCTCAGATATGATAGAAAGATTCATTGAAGTTTTTATGGATGATTTCTCAGTATTCGGAAATTCCTTTACTAGTTGCTTGAATCACCTAACCTTGGTATTGAAAAGATGCCAAGAGACCAATTTGGTCTTGAACTGGGAGAAATGTCACTTTATGGTGACAGGAGGAATAGTTCTTGGCCATAAGATTTCTAACCAAGGAATCGAAGTGGACAGGGCTAAAGTGGAACTTATTGAAAAGCTTCCTCCACCCAGTGATGTTAAGGAAATTAGAAACTTTTTAGGGCATGCTGGCTTTTACAGAAGATTTATTAAAGATTTTTCAAAAATAGCTAAGCCCTTGAGTAATCTCCTTGTGTCAGATACACCATTCATCTTCGATAAAACCTGCATATCAGCATTCGAGCATTTGAAAGAAAGATTGTCCTCTGCCCCTATCATCTCCCCACCTGATTGGAACTTACCCTTTGAATTGATGTGTGATGCATCTGACTTTGCAGTAGGGGCAGTGTTAGGGCAAAGGAAAAATAACTTAGTCCATGTGATATACTATGCTAGTAAGGTCCTCAATGATGCTCAAAGAAATTATACCACTACTGAAAAGGAATTGCTAGCCATAGTTTTTGCATTTGACAAGTTTAGATCATACCTCATTGGTGCTAAAGTAATTGTTTTTACAGATCACACAGCACTTAAATATTTATTTGCCAAGCAAGAATCAAAACCAAGACTAATAAGATGGATCTTATTATTGCAGGAGTTTGATATTGAAATCAGAGACAAGAAGGGAGTGGAGAACAAGGTGGCAGATCACCTATCCAGGATTCCTCATGAGGAAGGGGGAACACATGATATGAGTGTGAACGAGCTCTTCCCTGATGAGCAGTTAATGACAGTGAACAGAGCTCCATGGTTTGCAGACATTGCCAACTTAAAGGCAACTGGGGCTCTACCTCTAGGGATCAATAAACATCAAAAGAGGAAGCTCATGAATGATGCAAAATACTTTGTCTGGGATGAGCCTTATCTCTTCAAGAAGTGTTCAGATGGAATCCTTAGAAGATGTGTTTCAGAAGAGGAAGGACGAGAAGTACTATGGAATTGCCACGGCTCATGCTACGGAGGCCACTTTGGAGGGGACAGGACTGCAGCAAAGGTGTTACAAAGTGGATTCTTTTGGCGCACCCTTTTCAAGGATGCCAAAGAATTGGTAAGGAGTTGCAATGAATGCCAAAGATCTGGGAACTTGCCCAAAAGAAATGCCATGCCATAGAATTTCATTTTGGAACTGGAAGTATTTGATGTGTGGGGAATAGATTTCATGGGACCATTCCCAACCTCATATGCAAACAAGTACATCTTGGTAGCAGTGGATTATGTGTCCAAATAGGTAGAGGCCATTGCAACCCCAACAAATGACAACAAAGTGGTCATGAACTTCCTCAGGAAGAATATTTTCAGCCGGTTCGGAGTCCCAAGAGCCCTCATCAGTGATGGAGGGAGCCATTTTTGTAACAAACCACTAGAGACTCTTCTCCTACGATATGGGGTGAAACACAAGGTAGCCACACCTTACCATCTCCAAACAAGTGGACAAACGGAGCTATCCAACAGAGAGCTAAAGAGAATTTTGGAGAAGACTGTAGGTGCATCAAGAAAGGATTGGGCGAAGAAGCTGGATGATGCTCTTTGGGCATACAGAACAGCATTAAAAACACCACTGGGAATGTCCCCATATCAACTGGTTTATGGGAAAGCTTGCCATTTACCACTAGAATTGGAACACAAAGCTCTCTGGGCCATCAAGATACTGAACTTTGACAGCATTGCTGCTGGTGCAAAGAGGATCTTGCAACTGCAAGAGATGGAGGAATTCAGGTCACAAGCCTATGAAAATACTAAGATATATAAGGAGAAGGCAAAAAGGAGACATGACCTGCATCTTGCACCCAGGGATTTCAAAAAGGGGCAGTGATGAGCGGATAATTTATACGCTTTTTAGCATTGTTTTCAGGTAGTTTTTAGTAAGTTCAAGCTACTTTTAGGGATGTTTTCATTAGTTTTTATGTTAAATTCACATTTCTGGACTTTACTATGAGTTTGTGTGTTTTTTTGTGATTTCAGGTAATTTCTGGCTGAAATTGAGGGACTTGAGCAAAACTCTGAAAAAGGCCGACAAAAAGGACTGCTGATGCTGTTGGAATCTGACCTCCCTGCACTCAAAATGGATTTTCTGGAGCTACAGAACTCCAAATGGCGCGCTCTCAACGGCGTTGGAAAGTAGACATCCAGAGCTTTCCCGAAATATATAATAGTCCATACTTCATTTGGAAATTGACGACGTAACTTGGTGTTGAACGCCAAGTACATGCTGCTGTCTGGAGTTAAACGCCAGAAAAACGTCATGATCCGGAGTTGAACGCCCAAAACACGTCATAACTTGGAGTTCAACTCCAAGAAAAGCCTCAGCTCGTGGATTGATCAAGCTCAGCCCAAGCATACACCAAGTGGTCCCCGGAAGTGGATTTATGCATCAATTACTTACTCATGTAAACCCTAGTAGCTAGTTTATTATAAATAGAACATTTAACTATTGTATTAGATGTCTTTTGACCACGTTTCATCTTTGGTCTCAGTTTTGTTTTATCCTTCATCTTAGGAGACTATTGATCACATTTTAGGGGGCTGGCCATTCGGCCATGCCTGAACCTTTCACTTATGTATTTTCAACGGTGGAGTTTCTGCACACCATAGATTAAGGGTGTGGAGCTCTACTGTACCTCAAGTTTCAATACAATTATTATTACTTTCTATTCAATTCTCTTTTATTCTTATTCCAAGATATACGTTGCACTTCAACTTTGATGAATGTGATGATCCGTGACACTCATCATCATTCTCACCTATGAACGCGCGTGACTGACAACCACTTCCATTCTACTCTAGGCCGGACGCATATCTCTTAGATTCCCCAATAGAATCTTCGTGGTATAAGCTAGATAGATGGCGGCATTCATGGGGATCCGGAAGGTCTAACCTTGTCTGTGGTATTCCGAGTAGGATCCTGGGAATCCGGAAAGTCTAACCTTGTCTGTGGTATTCCGAGTAGGATTCCGGTATTGAATGACTGTGACGAGCTTCAAACTCCTGAAGGCTGGGCGTGATGACAAACGCAAAAGAATCAATGGATTCTATTCCAACCTGATTGAAAACCGACAGATGATTAGCCGTGTTGTGACAGAGCATTTGGACCATTTTCACTGAGAGGATGGGATGTAGCTATCAACCAAGGGTGATGCCTCCTGACGATTAGCCGTGCAGTGACAGCGCATAGGACCATTTTCCCGAGAGGATTAAAAGTAGCCATTGATGATGGTGATGCCCTACATACAGCTTGCCATGGAAAGGAGTAAGAAGAATTGGATGAATGTAATAAGAAAGTAGAGATTCAAGAGGAGCACAGCATCTCCAAACGCCTATATGAAATTTCCACTATTGATTTACATAAGTATTTCTATCCCTTTTTATTTTCTGTTTATTATTTATTTTAGAAAATCCATAATCAATTGGTTTAATCTGCCTAACTGAGATTTACAAGGTGACCATAGCTTGCTTCATACCAACAATCTCTGTGGGATCGACCCTTACTCACGTAAGGTATTACTTGGATGACCCAGTACACTTGCTGGTTAAGTTGAACGAAGTTGTGAACCATGGTATTGGCATCATGTTTTTGGCGCCATTACCAGGGAAAGAAAAAGCAATGAATTTTACAAAATACAATAACAAAGGAATCACAATTTCGTCCACCAAGTTTTTGGCGCCGTTGCCGGGGATTGTTCGAGTATGGACAACTGACGGTTCATCTTGTTGCTCAGATTAGGTAATTTTCTTTTCAAAAACTTTTTCAAAATTTTTCTTTTCTTTTTCGTTTTATTCCAAAAAGTATTTTCAAAAAAAATTAAAAAAAAATCCAAAAAAATCATAAAATCATAAAAATAAAAAAATTATTTTGTGTTTCTTGTTTGAGTCTTGAGTTAACTTTTAAGTTTGGTGTCAATTGCATGATTTAAAAATTTTTCTTGCATTTTTTTTCGAAAATCTCATGCATTCATAGTGTTCTTCATGATATTCAAGTTGTTCTTGACAAGTCTTCTTGTTTGATCTTGATGTTTTCTTATTTTGTGTTGTTTGTTGTTTTTCATATGCATTTTTCGTTTGTTAGAGTCCATGCATTAAAGATTTCTAAGTTTGGTGTCTTGCATGTTTTCTTTGCATCAAAAATTTTTCAAAAATATGTTCTTGATGTTCATCATGATCTTCAAAGTGTTCTTGGTGTTCATCTTGACATTCATAGTATTCTTGCATGCATTCATTGTTTTGATCTAAAAATTTCATGCATTGAGTATTTTTGTTGTTTTTCTCTCTCATAATTAAAAAAATTCAAAAATCAAAAAATATATCTTTTCCTTATTTCCCTCCAAATTTTCGAAATTTTGGGTTGACTTGGTCAGAAAATTTTTAAAATTAGTTGTTTCTTACAAGTCAAGTCAAAATTTCAATTTTAAAAATCTTATCTTTTCAAAATCTTTTTCAAAAATCATATCTCTTCCATTTTTTTTTCTTATTTTCGAAAATTTTAAAAATTATTTTTCAAAATCTTTTTCTTATCTTTTATACCATATTTTCGAAAATATGCTAACAATTAATGTGATTGATTCAAAAAATTTGAAGTTTGTTACTTTCTTGTTAAGAAAGGTTCAATCTTTAAATTCTAGAATCTTATCTTGTAGTTTCTTGTTAGTTAAGTCATTTTAAAAATTAAATCTTTTTCAAAATATCTTTTTCTTCAAATTTTTATCTTACCTTTTTATCTTATCCTTCTCAAAATTTTATCTTTTTCAAAATTGATTTCAAAATATCCTATCTAACTTCTTATCTTCTTATCTTTTTAAAAATTTGATTTTAAAATCTTTTTCAATCAACTAACTAACTTTTTATTTATTTCTTATCTTTTTCAAAACCACCTAACTACTTTTCCTTCTCTAATTTCGAAAATACCTTTCTCTTTTTCAAAAATTCTTTTTAATTAATTAATTGTTTTAATTTTAATTCTATCTTATCTTTTAATTTTCGAAAATACTAACCCCTTTTTCAAAATTATTTTCGAAATTTCCCCTCTCTTTTCTTATTCTATTTAATTATTTATTTACTAACACTTCTCTTTACCTCCCCTATCATTACTCTTTATACAGACTATTCATTTTTCTTCACTCTTCTCCCCTTTCTTTTTCTACTAACATAAAGGAATCTCTATACTGTGACATAGAGGATTCCTCTTTCTTTTTTTGTTTTCTTCTCTTTCATATGAGCATGAACAGGGAAAAAGGCACTCTTGTTGAAATTGATCCTGAACCTGAAAGGACTCTGAAAAGGAAACTAAGAGAAACTAAATTACAACAATCCAGAAACAACCTTTCAAAAATTTTCGAACAAGAGAAGGAGATGGCAGCCAAAAATAATAATAATGCAAGGAGAATGCTTGGTGACTTCACAAAGCCAACGTCCAAATTTGATGGAAGAAGCATCTCCATTCCTGCCATTGGAGCCAATAACTTTGAGCTGAAACCTTAGCTAGTTGCTTTAATGCAACAAAACTGCAAGTTTTATGGACTTCCATCTGAAGATCCTTATCAGTTTTTATCTGAGTTCTTGCAGATCTGTGAGACTGTAAAGACGAATGGAGTTGATCCTGAAGTCTACAGACTCATGCTTTTCCCTTTTGCTGTAAGAGACAGAGCTAGAATATGGTTGGATTCACAACCTAAGGATAGCCTGGACTCCTGGGATAAGCTGGTCACAGCCTTCTTGGATAAATTCTTTCCTCCTCAAAAGCTGAGCAAGCTGAGAGTGGATGTTCAAACCTTCAAACAAAAAGATGGTGAATCCCTCTATGAAGCTTGGGAAAGATACAAGCAGCTAACCAAAAGATGTCCATCTGACATGTTTTCAGAATGGACCATATTAGATATATTCTATTATGGTCTATCTGAATTTTTGAAAATGTCATTGGACCATTCTGCAGGTGGATCTATTCACCTAAAGAAAATGCCTGAAGAGGCTCAAGAACTCATTGATATGGTTGCAAACAACCAATTCATGTACACTTCTGAGAGGAATTCCGTGAATAATGGGATACCTCAGAAGAAAGGAGTTCTTGAAATTGATACTCTGAAAGCCATATTGGCTCAGAACAAAGTGTTGACTCAACAGGTCAACATGATCTCTCAAAATCTGAATGGATGGCAACATGCATCCAACAGTACTAGAGAGGAAGCTTCTGAAGAAGCTTATGATCCTGAGAACCCTGCCATGGCAGAGGTTAATTACATGGGTGAACCTTATGGAAACACCTATAACTCATCATGGAGAAATCATCCAAATTTCTCATGGAAGGATCAATAAAAGCCTCAACAAGGCTTTAACAATGGTGGACGCAACAGGCTGAACAATAGCAAGCCATATCCATCATCTTCTCAGCAACAGACAGAGAATTCTGAACAAAACACCTCTAATTTAGCCAATCTAGTCTCTGATCTGTCAAAGGCCACTTTCAGTTTCATGAGTGAAACAAGATCCTCCATCAGAAATCTGAAGGCACAAGTGGGCCAGCTGAGTAAGAAAGTCATTGAAACTCCTCCCAGTATTCTCCCAAGCAATACAGAAGAGAATCCAAAAGGAGAGTGCAAAGCCATTGACATAGTCAATATGGCCGAATGCACAAGGGAGGAGGAGGACGAAAATCCTAGTGAGGAAGACCTCCTGGGACGTCCCTCAAGCAAGAAGGAGTTTCCTATTAAGGATCCAAAGGAATCTGAGGCTCACATAGAGACCATAGAGATTCCATTAAATCTCTTTCTGCCATTCATGAGCTCTGAAGACTATTTTTCCTCTGAAGAGGATGATGATGTGACTGGAGAGCAAGTTGCTCAACATTTAAGAGCTATCATGAAGCTGAATGCCAAGTTGTTTGGTAATGAGACTTGGGAAAGTGAACCTCCCTTGCTCATTAGTGAACTGGATACCTGGATTCAGAAAATTTTACCTCAAAAGAAATAAGATCCTGGCAAGTTTTTGATACCTTGTACCATAGGCACCATGACCTTTGCAAAAGCTCTGTGTGATCTGGGGTCAGGGATAAATCTTATGCCACTCTCTGTAATGGAAAACCCGGGGATCATTGAGGTACAACCTGCCTTGTTCTCATTACAATTGGCAGACAAGTCATTGAGACAAGCTTATGGAATAGTAGAGGACGTGTTAGTAAAGGTTGAAGGCCTTTACATCCCTGCTGATTTCATAATCTTAGACACTAGGAAGGAAGAGGATGATTGCATCATCCTTGGAAGACCTTTCCTAGCCACAGCAGGAGCTGTGATAGATGTCAACAGAGGTGAATTAGTACTTCAATTGAATGGGGACTACCTTGTGTTTAAGGCACACGGCCCTCCCTCTGTGACAGAAGAGAGTAAGCATGAAGAGCTTCTCTCAGTTCAGAGTCAAGAAGAGCCCACACAGTCAAACTCTAAGTTTGGTGTTGTGAGGCCACAACCAAAACTAAGTTTGGTGTCAAGACCCCATATCCAAACTCTAAGTTTGGTGTTGGGACTATACAACATTGACCTGATCACCTTGTGGCTCCATGAGAGCCACTGTCAAGCTATTGACATTAAAGAAGCGCTTGTTGGGAGGCAACCCAATTTTATTTATCTAATTTTTATTTTATTCTATATTATTGTTATTTTGTGTTTTATTAGGTACATGATCATGAGGAGTCACGAAAAAAAATCATAAAAATTAAAAACAGAGTCAAAAACAGCAGAAAAAAATTCACACCCTGGAGGAAGCACAGGCTGGCGTTCAACGCCAGTAAGATGCATCTGGCCGGCGTTCAACGCCAGAACAGAGCATCATTCTGGCGCTGAACGCCAGAAACAAACAACATTCTGGCGCTGAATGCCAGGAATGTGCCCAGAGAAGAAAAGCTGGCGCTGAATGCCAGTAACAAGCATGAAACTGGCGTTCAACGCCAGAAACATGTTACATGTGGGCGTTGAACGCCCAGAACGTGCACCAATGGGCATTTGAACGCCAGAATGGTGCACGAAGGCATTTTACATGCCTATTTGGTGCAGGGATGGAATTCCTTGACACCTCAGGATCTGTGGACCCCACAGGATCACCTCAGGATCTGTGGACCCCACAGGATCCCCACCAACCATATTCCCACCTTACCTACTAATCCTATTTTTGTGATTACTCTTCCCCATGTCACACGTCCCAACACCCTTCACCAATCACCTCAATTCCTCTTCCCAAATTACCCCCTTCACCACTCACATCCATCCACTCTTCCCCATAAACCTCACCTACCTTCAAAAATTCAAAACCATTTTCCCACCCATTCCCACCCAAAATGGCCGAACATACACTCTCCCCTCTCCCTATAAATACCCTTCCATTCTCCTTCATTTTCACACAACACAAACCCCTCTTCTCCCACTTAGCCGAACCTACATCTCTCCCTCTCTACCATATTTTCTTCTTCTTCTTCTTCTTTTCTTTCTTCTCTTGCTCGAGGGCGAGCAATATTTTAAGTTTGGTGTGGTAAAAGCATAAGCTTTTTGTTTTTCCATTACCATCAATGGCACCTAAGGCCGGAGTATCCTCTAGAAAAGAAAAAGGGAAGACAAAAGCTTCCACCTCCGAGTCATGGGAGATGGAAAGATTCATCTCCAAGAGCCATCAAGACCACTTCTATGATGTTGTGGCAAAGAAGAAGGTGATCCCTGAGGTCCCTTTCAAGCTCAAGAAAAATGAGTATCCGGAGATCGACATGAAATCCGAAGAAGAGGTTGGGAAGTCCTAACTAACCCCATGCAACAAGTCGGAATATTAATGGTTCAAGAGTTCTATGCCAATGCATGGATCACTAGGAACCATGATCAAAGTATGAACCCGAGTCCAAAGAATTATCTCACAATGGTTCGGGGGAAATACTTAGATTTTAGTCCGGAAAATGTGAGGTTGGCATTCCACTTGCCCATGATGCAAGGAGATGAACGCCCCTACACTAGAAGGGTCAACTTTAATCAAAGGTTAGACCAAGTCCTTATGGACATATGTGTGGAAGGAGCTCAATGGAAGAGAGACTCCAAAGGCAAGCCAATCCAACTAAGAAGACTGGATCTCAAGCCTATAGCTAGAGGATGGTTGGAATTCATTCAACGCTCCATCATTCCCACTAGCAACCGATCTAAAGTTACTGTGGATCGGGCCATCATGATTCATGGCATCATGATTAGAGAGGAAGTAGAAGTTCATGAGGTCATCTCCAATGAAATCTACAAAATAGCTGACAAGCCTTCACCCATGGCACGGCTAGCTTTTCCTCACCTTATTTGCCATCTATGTTACTCAGCTGGAGTTATCATAGAAGGAGACATCTCCATTGAAGAGGATAAGCCCATCACCAAGAAGAGGATGGAGCAAGCAAGAGAGACCCTTCACGGTTCTCAAGAGATGCATGAGGAAGCTCATCATCAAGAAATTCCTGAGATGCCTCAAGGGATGCACTTTCCTCCCAACAACTATTGGGAACAACTCAACACTTCCTTAGAAGATTTGAGCCACAATGTTGAACAATTAAGGGTGGAACATCATGAGCACTCCATCATTCTCCATGAAATAAGAGAAGATCAAAGAGCAATGAGGGAGGAGCAACAAAGGCAAGGAAGGGACATAGAAGAGCTTAAGAACATCATTGGTCCTTCAAGAAGAAGACGCCACTAAAGGTGGATTCATTCCTTGTTCTTATTTCTCTGTTTTTTTATTTTTATGCTTCGTGTTTATCTATGTTTTGTGTCTTTACTTCATGATCATTAGTATGTAGTAACCATGTCTTAAGGCTATGAATAAAATCCATTAATCCTTTACCTCTCTTAAATGAAAAATATTTTAATTCAAAAGAACAAGAAGTACATGAATTTTGAATTTATCCTTGAATTTAATTTAATTATATTGATGTGGTGACAATACTTTTTGTTTTCTGAATGAATGATTGAACAGTGCATATGTCTTTTGATATTGTTGTTTATGAATGTTAAAACTGTTGGCTCTTGAAAGAATGATGAACAAAGAGAAATGTTATTGATGATATGAAAAATCATGAAATTGATTCTTAAAGCAAGAAAAAGCAATGAATTTTACAAAATACAATAACAAAGGAATCACAATTTCGTCCACCAAGTTTTTGGCACCGTTGCCGGGGAAAGAAAAAGCAATGAATTTTACAAAATACAATAACAAAGGAATCACAATTTCGTCCACCAGGCAGCAAGTACTCCTCTACAATTCCAAATTGAGACTATTCCCAGGAAAACTCAAATCGAGGTGGTCAGGGCCTTTCATTGTCACTAAAGTCTCACCATATGGACACATCAAAATCGTGGATGAAAGGTCAGGGAGGACTTTTACAGTGAACGGACAAAGACTCAAGCATTATCTGCGCAACATGGGGGAGAACCCCAGAGTAAACTATCATCTCAAGTAGAGGAGGAATCGTCAAGCTAGTGACGATAAAGAAGCACTTTGTTGGGAGGCAACCCAACCTTAGGTAACTACTTTTTCAGCTGCATTTCAATAAATATCACAAATTATTTCCCCGGTATTGCAAGGAGCTAAGTTTTGGTGTTCCACACCAAAACAATTCAAGAGTGAAAGTGCGATTCTAAGTTTTGTGTCCCACCAGAGGATGCTAGTTAGAATCACACTATACTCTCAAAGCACATTGCTAGCTCTAACCAACTAAGGGAACCACTTGGATATAGATTAGTCTTTAGTTAATTGGTTGCTAACAGCAAGATATGAGGTTCTACGCATGCATGCAAGGTTTTGTAGTAGGCAAGGAACTAAGTATGGTGTTCACACACCCAAAATAAGTTCAGAAATCATAAGCATACATGCGAGCTGACTATTCCTCAAGTGCTTGGGAAACAAGCAACTTCCAATAACCTTGCAGGAAGCTTATGAGGAGATGGTGCACCTTCAACTAAGAAAGTAAGGCATCAAGAACTATGACAATGACAACAAGAAAGCAACTGGATTGGCGTAGCAAACCATCTCTCAAAGGTTGTATTGCTACTTAATTCCCTCTATTCATCGTGTAAAAAATTAGAAGTCCGAATGCACTGTTAATTAGTAGTCATGCATTGATTGGAACCTAGTTTAACTCTGCATTTTAAGTTTTTATTGCTTAGGTCTATGTTTGCTAGTTCTTTAAGTGTTACTGCATAATACTATTACTTATTGTATGCTTGTCCTTTTGAATCAAATGAAAAAGAGAATGATTGTGTTTTAAAAAGACCAGAGTGGAGTTCATAATATGGAGTAATTTTCTGAATCTTTGGTGTGATCATAAGTTAGCTAAGTTGGCTCAACCATAAGGTGGGAAGACAACTATCTGTCCTGAATACTATGCTTTGAACACACCCCATGAGACCAGCTAAGTAAGAAGATCCTAATAAGAGAAAGGGAAAGAACAATGAAAGTGAAAACCAAAAGAAAAAGAGTAAGCAATAAGGCTAGGCACCAATGGTTTTTAATCCTGAAGCATGTGTCTGTGGTGCTCCTGTGTGAGGGATTTACTTGGATGAATAAGCTCTTAGGGGTGCCTTATCACTTGGTAACTTGGGTTAACAAACCCGGGATTATCAGCTGAAAGTCCACTATCAAGAGTAACCCTCACTACAGAGCATTTAGTAACCCAAAGAGGTGCTGGACACCAAGGTCTCAAGAAGGAAAATAAATGAACCAGATGCCTGTGGTGTGTATATATGGGGGAGAGACTTGAGGGAGTAAGTCCTTAGGGGTGTCTCAACACCTAGCACCTTGAACCAACTGGTTCGGGAGTGTTGGCTGAAAGCTTATCTTAAAGAGTTGCCCCCTTACAGAGCACCTAGCCTGAAGAACACAAATAAGCCCTGAAATGACAATAAAAGGATCAATAAAAGTCTCATGGTATGTAAGCAAAGCCAGTGGTTTAGAACATGATAAAGGTCTGAAAGCCAGTAATGGAATGAACCTAAGTTGCTATGCATGAAACCACCATAAAATTAGTAACATGACCTCCACAAGAATGACTCATTCCTCTTGGTATTTCATTCATCATTTTCTTGTTCCAGTACTTGCTTAGGGACAAGCAAGCTTAAAGTTTGGTGTTGTGATGCCAGGGCATCTTGGCCAGTTTCACTGACCTTTTCTTTACTGTTTTTAAGGTAGTTTCATGCATTTCCTTAGGAAATAAGTAGTTTTGGGTAGATATTCACTTACACCTTGATTCAAGCATACATTGTGCATTTCACATGATTTCATGAGGATTTTGCATGAATTTAGTGACAAATTGTATGTTGCATTACCCATGACTTGGACTAGAACTTTGATGCACTCTATTGCTTGATTTCTGGACCAAAGGAAGCAAGGAAGAACCACTTAGCAGTCACGTTAATCTAATTAACGTGGCCACTAACGTGGAATGGGAGGTAACTTGCAAAGTTAATGAGAAAAGTGATTGCCATTAACGCTCTCGAAGCCATCATTGCCCACGTTAAGAGTCACGTTAACTAAGTTAACGTGAGCTCTAACGTGAAGAAAGGACTTTGAGCCAACGTTAGTGACACTTAACATTATCACTAACGTTGGCCAATGATCATAAGTGGCCACGTTAGAGTCCATGTTAACTTGGTTAACGTGGCCTCTAACGTTAACAAGGGGAAGGAAGCCAACGTTAGTGACATTCAACATTGTCACTAACGTTGGCCTAAGGTGCAATGTACCACGTTAACTTCCACGTTAACTTGGTTAACGTGGGAGCTAACGTGAGAAGCAAGAATGGTCGACAACGTTAGTGACACCCAACATTGTCACTAACGTTGGAAGAAACCACAAAACCCCAAGGAGCCACGTTAACTTCTACGTTAACTTAGTTAACGTGGAAGCTAACGGCGATGAGTGAAAGATGAGCCAACGTTAGTGACACTCGACATTGTCACTAATGATGGAAATGGTTTGCAAGGCCACGTTAGAAGCCACGTTAACCTAGTTAACGTGGACTCTAACGTGAGATAAGGGCATATTGGAATGTTAGTGACAATGTTGAATGTCACTAACGTTCTCGAAGATTGGCACGCCTACTTTAAAAGAGCCACGTTAACTAAGTTAACGTGGACTCTAACGTAGGAAAGGGGGAGGCTCTCAACGTTATTGGGAAAGTTGAGTCCCAATAACGTGTGCAAAGGACAAAGAGGCAACGTTAGTGGCAACGTTTGTGCCACTAACGTTGAGGTTAACGTAGCCTTTACTTGGGTAAGAAACGTTAGTGAAAAAGTTGAATGACACTAACGTTTTCGAACCCATTTTCTCATTGAATGTTAACACCTCTAACGTCCTGAGCTAAAGTCTCTGCCCACTTCACACTTTCTCTCTGCAAGTAAAACCAAGCCCAAGTGAAGAAGAGAACTGCTCCAAACTGAAGATCCAAAGGCCCAAGACTTGAAGAATCAACTAGAAGAATAGAAGAGTAGTATATATAGGAGTAGCTTTGAATTATTTAAGGGGGTTGGAAAGAGTTATGAAAGTGGGGGAAAGCATTACTCTCTATTTTTTACTTTCTCTGCTCTTCTAGTTCAGAATGTATTCTCCATCTTTGTTTTCATTTTTTAGAGCTATGAACAACTAAACCCATTTCATTGCGTAGGGAGCTCTGTTGTAATTTGATGGATCAATACTAGTTTTCTTCATTCTTCTTCTATCTTTTCTCTTGATTTTACTTGAAAGCTTTCGATCTTCATCCCATTGGGTAGTTATCTTGGAAAAGAAACTATTCAAACTTGGATCCCTTCTGAACCTTGAAAGAGGAATGAAGAGATCAAGCTAGAAATGCTTTCTCATGCTGGACCAAATTGGGTTTGGATGGATATGTGACTATAATCCTCTCAAAACTTGATTTGGGAAATGCATGTGGTATAATCGGTGACCACACTTCATCTCTTCTCATGAGCAATTGACCAAGAAATTGGCTATTGATCAAGATTTGAGAGATTGAATTGCAAGAAATTGTAATTCAATCAATTAAGATTGCCAAGGAGATCAATGAGTGCATTGATTGAGGAAGAGATGAAAATGAACTTGATCCGGAGAATTGCAACATCTCCTGTGCCCAATGAACTCCCCAATTCTGATCTCACCCATTCTCTTTAATTTCTACGTTTATTTTCATGAGCAAACACCCCATTCCCATTTACAATTCTGCAATTTAATTTCAGTCATTTACTTCCAGTTCTTTAATTCTAGCATTTACTTTTTCGTCATTTACATTCCCGCCATTTTATTTTCTGCAACTCTCAACCCAAATTCTGAATTCGCTCAACTAGAACAATCTTCTAATTAAAGTTGCTTGATCAATCAATCCCTGTGAGATTCGACCTCACTCTATTGTGAGTTTTTACTTGACGACAAATTCGGTACACTTGCCGAAGGAAATTTGTTGAGAGACAATTTCCACCTGCATCACAAAGTCAGTAGGAAAGGCAAATGGCCCAACCTTGACAATCATGTCTTCAATCACACCTGATGGGTATTTAATGGAGCAATCAGCAAGTTGAAGACATATCCGGGTTGGTTTGACTTCTTCAGTCAAACCAAGCTTTGTGATAATAGATGCAGGTATTAAGTTGATACTTGCCCCAAGATCACATAGAGCTTGCTTGGTACAAGTACCCTTTAATGTGCATGGTATCATAAAGCTTCGGGATCCTTAAGCTTCTCAGGTAAGCTTTCCAGGATAACTGCACTGCATTCTTCAGTGAGGTAAACTTTTTCAGTTTCCCTCCAATCCTTCTTATGACTTAAGATCTCTTTCATGAACTTAGCATAAGAGGGTTTTTGCTCAAGTGCTTCTGCAAACGGAATCTTTATTTCAAAAGTCCTGAGATAGTCTGCAAAGCGGGCAAATTGCTTATCCTGTTTTACTTGGCGGAGTTTTTGAGGATAAGGCATTTTGGCTTTGTATTCCTCAACCTTGGTTGCTACAGGTTTATTACCTACAGAAGTAAGTTGGGAAACCTTTTTAGAAGGGTTGTTATTAGCACTTGTATGTGTCTGATCCCCCACTAGCATTTGAATGCCAGAGGTGGAAGCTGGAGTGGCGTTAGACGCCAGCTCCTTGCCTGTTTCTGGCGTCTGAACGCCAGAACTGTGCTCCCTTTGGGCGTTCAACGCCAAGTCCTTGCTTGTTTCTAACGTTGAACGCCAGGAATGAGCATGGTTTGGGCGTTCAGCGCCAGCATTATTCCTCTCTGGGCTCTGATTGTCCTCAGAGGGATTTCGGGTAGCCATTTGTTCATTTCTTGGCTTCTTGCTGCCTTGAAGTGAGGTATTTAATGTTTTTCCACTTCTTAATTGAACTGCTTGGCATTCTTCTGTTATTTATTTTTACAGTTGCTTTTCTGTTTGCTTCAACTGTACTTCCATATTCATATTAGCCATTCTTGTTTCTTGTAATATCTCCTTGAACTCGGCTAGCTGTTTTGTTAGAAAGTCTAATTGCTGATTGAATTTATTAGCCCGATCTACAGGACTGAGTTCAGCAGTTACTGTTTTAGCTTCTTCTTTCATGGAAGATTCACTGCTTAGGTACAGATGCTGATTTCTGACAACTGTATCAATAAGCTCTTGAGCTTCTTCAATTGTTTTTCTCATATGTATAGATCCACCAACTGAGTGATCTAGAGAAATCTGAGCTTTTTCTGTAAGCCCATAGTAGAAGATGTCTAATTGCACCCACTCTGAAAACATTTCAGAGGGACATTTTCTCAGCATCTCTCTGTATCTCTCCCAAGCATCATAAAGAGATTCATTGTCTCCTTGTTTGAAGCCTTTGATGCTCAGCCTTAGCTGTGTCATCTGTTTTGGAGGAAAATAGTGATTCAGGAATTTTTCTGACAGCTGTTTCCATGTCCTTATGTTGTTCTTAGGTTGGTTATTTAACTACCTCTTAGCTTGATCTTTTACAGCAAATGGAAATGGTAATAATCTGTAGACATCCTGATCTACTTCTTTATCATGTACTGTGTCAGCAATTTGTAAAAATTGTGCCAGAAACTCTGTAAGTTCTTCCTGTGGAAGACCGGAATACTGGCAACTTTGGTGCACCACGATAATGAGTTGAGGATTCAACTCAAAACTACCAACTCCAATGGAGGGTATACATATACTACTCCCATATGAAGTAGTGGGGTTAAGCATATGACCCCAGAGTCCTCCTGGACTGTTCATTTCCACTTAGTTCCATGATGGAGCAAGGGAGATGGTATGGATGTTGATATTGTTTTTTTTTTTTTTTGAATATCAAAAATTAAAAGGGAGATAAAATAAAATAAGTGTAAAACTAAATAAAAATTCGAAAATTAGAAAACCAAATAGAAAAAAAATTGAAAACAAAAATAATCAATTAATTGACAAGATTTGAAAAAAAATTGGATATAATTTTCGAAAATTGAAGAGAGAGAAAAAGTGGTTAGGAAGTTTTGAAAAGATAAGATTTCAAAAGATAAATATGATAGGAAAAAGATGTAATTGAAAATTGAAAAGATATAAAAGATATTTGAAAAAGATAAATTTGTTTTGAAAAAGATATTTATGAGTTGAAAAGATTTTAAGAAAGAAAAGATATAGATTTGTTTTGAAAAAGATACAATAATAATAATAATTTTTTTTAAAAAAATCTTAAAAGAATAAGATTTGAAAAAATTTGAAATTGAAATCTAAATTTTTATTAAAAAAATTCGAAAATATGGCTTAAAAATAGTTAGAAAAGATTTTTTTTTTGAATTTTGAATTTTATGATGAAAGAGGAAAACACATAAAAGACACAAGACTTAAAATTTTTAGATCTAATGCTCCTTATTTTCGAAAATTTTGGAGGAAAAACACCAAGGAACACCAAACTTAAAAATTTTAAGATCAAAACACAAGAAAGACTCAAGAACACCTTGAAGATTCACAAGAACACCAAGAACAAAAGAAAGAACACCAAACTTAAAATTTTTAGAAAATCAAGATAAATTTTTGAAAATTAAAGAAATATTAACAAGAAAACACCAAACTTAAAGTTTGGCACAAGATTTAATCAAAGAAAATTTATTTTTGAAAAAATTTTAAAAAAAAGATACCCAATTGCCAAGAACATAGACCAACGCTCTAGCCAACTGAGTTATAAATTTAATGTGTTTTTAAAGATGTATTAATTTTATGGATAAAAATAAAAATTATGAAAACTAATGTTTTGAAAAAGTACAAGGAAAACACGAAAACACACTGAACAAGAAAAACTAAAGATCAAACAAGAAAAATAAACAAGAACAACTTGAAGATCAAAGAACAATGAAGAACATAAATTCGAAAAATTAAAGAAAAATATAAAATATGTAATTGACACCAAACTTAGAACAAAACACTAGACTCACGAAAAAAATTAAGAATTAATAAAGAAAAATAATATTTTTGAAAAATTTTTTTTGAAAAGAAAATAAAAGGCTCTGACCCAATTGAAAAAATCTTCCTAATCTAAGCAACAAAATAAACCTTTAGTTTGTTCAAACTTGAACAATCCCCGGCAACGACGCCAAAAACTTGGTGCACGAAATTTATATCTCAATACCAAAATCAAGATTTCTTATGATTTCGCAAAACTAACCAGCAAGTGCACTGAGTCGTCCAAGTAATACCTTACGTGAGTAAGGGTCGAATCCCACAGAGATTGTTGGTTTGAAGCAAGTTATGTTTATCTTATTATTCTTAGTCAGGATGCCAACAACAGTGTTTTTCAAGTTCGGTGAAGAAAGGAAAAGGGCATAAAATAAATACTTGTTATGCAGTAATGGAGAATATGTTGGAGTTTTGGAGATGCTTTGTCTTCTGAATTTCTGTAATGTAATATTCCATCCATGGAAAAGTGCAAAGTTCCCTCCATGGCAAGCTGTATGTAGGGTGTTACCATTGTCAGTGGCTACCTCCCATCCTCTCAGTGAAAACGGTCCAGATTCTCTATCACAGCACGGCTAATCTGCTATTGGTTCTCAATCATGTTGTAATAGGATCCATTGATCCTTTTGCGTTTGTCATCACGCCCAGCAATCGCGAGTTTGAAGCTCGTCACAGCCATTCAATCCTTGAATCCTACTCGGAATATCACAGACAAGGTTTAGACTTTCCGGATCCTCAAGAGTGGCCGCCATCAATCCTAGCTTATACCACGAAGATTCTGATTAAGGAATCTAAGAGAAGCTCATTCAATCTGATGTAGAATAGAGGTGTTTGTCAGGCACACGTTCATGGGTTGAGGAAGGTGATGAGTGTCACGGATCATCACCTTCTTCATATTTAAGCGCGAATGAACATCTTAGATAGGAACACACACGTTTGAATGGAGAAATAGAAACAATTGCATTAATTCATCGAGACGCTGCAGAGCTCCTCACCCCCAACAATAGAGTTTAGAGACTCATGCCGTCAAAGTGTATAAAATTCAGATCTGAAAATGTCATGAGATACAAAATAATTCTCTAAAAGTTGTTTAAATAGTAAACTAGTAGCCTAGGTTTACAGAAAATAAGTAAACTAAGATAATTGGTGCAGAAATCCACTTTTGGGGCCCACTTGGTGTGTACTGGGGCTAAGACTTAAGCTTCTCACGTGCTTGGGCTGTTTCTGGAGTTGAACGCCAGGTTCTAACGTGTTTTGGGCGCTGAACTCCAACTGGTAACCTGTTTCTGGCGCCGGACGCCAGACAGCAGCATGAAACTGGCGTTAAACGCCAGTTTACATCGTCTATTTTTGCGCAAAGTATGGACTATTATATATTGCTGGAAAGCCCTGGATGTCTACTTTCCAGCTCAATTGAGAGTGCGCCAATTAGACTCCTGTAGCTCCAGAAAATCCATTCCGAGTGCAGGGAGGTCAGGATCCAACAACATCAGCAGTCCTTTTTCAGCCTAAATCAGATTTTTGCTCAGCTCCCTCAATTTCAGCCAGAAAACACCTGAAATCACAGAAAAATACACAAACTCATAGTAAAGCCCAGAAATATGATTTTTGCTTAAAAACTAATTAAAACATACTAAAATCTACATGAAATTACCCCCAAAAAACGTATAAAATATCCGCTCATCACTGGGTTCACTCAATTACATTAATTGAATTGGGTTGCAAATCTAGCTAAAGAGCTAAGTTTGGTGTGGCCACTAACCCACTTAATTTAGGCTTACAGCCACATGACTGGATTATCATTGAAAGTAAGCCCAATAATTAAGTTTGGTGTGGCCACTAACATATGATGCTCGCATAGCAAGCCCAGCATGTTCTTAATTTGAATGCATTAAATAAATTGGTTAAGCATATAAGGCTACTTTAATGTGTTCAGAGGGAGTTAGAAAAGGAGGAATGTGAAAGAAGTAAATTTATTTCACCCTTATGAACACATTAGAACCCAATGATAAACCCAATTTATTAGATGCAAAGAAATTAAGTTTGGTGTCCCAAGGGACACTAATCAAATGCATTTTAATTGCATGTTACAAAAAGGGAAGATAAAGAAGTTCTTTTCACTAATGGGTTTTCAGTTTTCAATTTAAGGAGAAAGAATGGGGCCCACATGATTGATAGCTCACTAAGAGAGGGAATCAATGTGTACTTACACTTTGAAACTCAACACATGCAGAGAAAAAGGTTGGCGCCTCTTCCCACGCTAGGCGCCACTTCCCAAGTGTGAAAAAGTTGAGTTGCTTTTACTTCCCACCACATAGACCCCTTCTAGACTGCATCTCTCCCTCTTATAAAAGCCAAACACTTTTCCACCACTCCCCACACTTCAATCCCCAAGTTTCACACGTGAAAGAACCCTCACATTTCCCTTATTCTCCCTTTACTTCTCGTTACTACCTTCTTTTCTTTTACTTGATTAGGGACAATCAAGTCCTAAGTTTGGTGTTGTAGAGCAAACCCTTGCTTTGCTCTCCATTCTCTACTTCTTCTTCCATTCTCTTCAACCCTTCAAATTTTTTCTTCTCACCCAATGGCACCTCCAAGAGCCTCATCATCAAAAAAGAGAAAGACTAAGGAACCAACCTCAGGATCCTTAAGCCACAATGAATACAAGTTCCTCTCATCATTCAACCAAAACTAATTTTATGGTTGGGTGAGCGAGAGGCAAATCATTTCAGAGGTTGGTTTCCAACTTGGGAGGAATGAGCATCCTGAAATCATCAGGGAAATCAACAGCAGGGGATGGGCACTCTTATGCAACCCACCAAGGAAGGTGGTGGAGAGCTTGGTTAGAAAATTCTACGCCAACACAGTGCCTTAACCTGGGCAACCCTATGGGTATCTTAGCTATGTTAGGGGGAAGGCCATCGACTATAGCCCCTCCAACATAGATAGGATGTTGATGGTGAAGCAAACAAACTCCACCCGGAGCTATGAAGAGAGGATAAAGCAACATGACCCAGGATTTGATGAAATTCTCAATGAAATCTGCGTGTTGAATGTACAATGGATCAATAACAAGGATGGAAGACCTAACCAGCTGAGGAGAAGAGATTTGAGTCCCCAAGCCAGAGGGTGGCTAGACTTTGTGAGAAGATCTCTCAACCCAACATCCAACATTTCCGAGGTGACATTGGAGAGGGCTGTGCTGATATACAACATTATGAAAGGAGAAAACGTGAATGTTGGGGAGATGATCGCCAACAATATTAATAGGGTGCTGAAAAGCACCAAGGATAGCACAAGGTTGGCATTCCCCAGCATCATCCAAAGACTATGTGATGAAGCAGGGGTTGAGAAGATCATTGATGAGGTGCTAGTGGATAAAGAAAAGCCCATAACTGCCAAGAAGATGGCCAAAGTGGTAGCTGTTAACCCACTTCAAAGGGCCAGGGAGCACAGAGCTCATGCTCGTGTGCCACAAGGGCAACCACAACAAGAAGAAGAGGCTGAGGAACAACCACACTACCTAGCACTTCAACGACCACCATACCAACAATACTAACAATTCCCTGAAAGATTCAATTGGGAACAACTGCAAGGAGACATACACCAAATGAGAGGAGACATACACCCTCTGAGAGAGGATGTCAACCAACTTAAACAGCAACAACAACAGTGGGACCAAATGAATGAGAACATACGACAACTCCAAGGAAGTGTGGAGCAAATGAAGGAACAGCAAAAACAGTTTGACTGGGGTGAAATGCAAGGTGCACTCAACAAAATAGTAGAGCAAAACAAATGGCATAAAAGGAACCTTGCTGAGTTCAGGCATCTTTATGATGCTAGAACCATTTCAAGGAGGCAATATGATATCAACACACAAGCGAAGCTGAATCACTTGTGTAATGCTGTGGCAGCCTTGAACCCCGGATACCCAACATTCATGCAAGGAATGGAGGAGCTAAGCACGAGACAAGAGGAAATTCTGGCTAAGCATAAAGAGGATGAAAGGAACTACATGAGAAGGTTGGGGATGAGCGGATAATTTATACGCTTTTTGGCATTATTTTTCGGTAGTTTTTAGTAGGATCTAGCTACTTTTAGGGATGTTTTTCATTAGTTTTTATGAAAAATTCACATTTCTGGACTTTACTATGAGTTTGTGTGTTTTTCTATGATTTCAGGTATTTTCTGGCTGAAATTGAGGGACCTGAGCAAAACTCTGATAAGGAGGCTGACAAAGGACTGCTGATTCTGTTGAATTCTGACCTCCCTGCACTCGAAATGGATTTTCTGGAGCTCTAGAACACCAAATGGTGCGCTCTCAACGGTGTTAGAAAGTCGATATCCAGAGCTTTCCAGCAATATATAATAGGCCATACTTTATTCGGATCAAGACGATGCAAAATGGCGTTCAATGCCAGTTCCATGCTGCATTCTGGAGTCAAACGCCAGAAACACGTCATAAACTAGAGTTAAACGCCAAAAACACGTTACAACTTGGCGTTTAACTCCAAGAGAAGCCTCTGCATGTGTAAAGCTCAAGCACAGCCCAAGCACACACCAAGTGGGCCCCGGAAGCGGATTTCTGCATTAATTACTTATTTCTGTAAACCCTAGTAGCTAGTCTAGTATAAATAGGACATTTTACTATTGTATTAGACATCTTGGTTTCGTCTTTTATCTTAGCATCCATCTTTGGACGTTTAGTTCTTAGACTTTGGGGGCTGGCCATTCGGCCATGCCTGGACCTTGATCACTTATGTATTTTCAACAGTGGAGTTTCTACACACCATAGATTAAGGGTGTGGAGCTCTACTGTACCTCGAGTTTTAATGCAATTACTACTATTTTCTATTCAATTTAGCTTATTCTTGTTCTAAGATATTCGTTGCACTTCAACCTGATGGATGTGATGATCCGTGACACTCATCATCATTCTCACCTATGAACGCGTGACTGACAACCACTTCCGTTCTACCTTAGAACGAGCGAGTATCTCTAGGATTCCTTAATTAGAATCCTTGTGGTATAAGCTAGAACCCTTTGGCGGCCACTCTTGAGGATCCAGAAAGTCTAAACCTTGTCTGTGGTATTCCGAGTAGGATTCAGGGATTGAATCGCTGTGACGAGCTTCAAACTCGCAATTGTTGGGCGTGATGACAAACGTAAAAGAATCAATGGATTTTATTCCGACATGATCGAAAACCGACAGATGATTAGCCGTGCTGTGACAAAAGCATTTAGACCTTTTTCATTGAGAGGATGAGAAGTAGCCATTGACAATGGTGATGCCCTACATACAGCTTGCCATGGAAAGGAGTATGAAGAATTGGATGAAAGCAGTAGGAAAGTAGAGATTCAACAGGAACAAGCATCTCTATGCACTTATCTGAAATTTCCACCATTGAATTACAAAAGTATCTCTATTTTATTTTAAGCATAATTAATTTCGAAACCTTTATAATCATTTGAATCCGCCTAACTGAGATTTACATGATGACCATAGCTTGCTTCATACCAACAATCTCCGTGGGATCGACCCTTACTCACGTAAGGTTTATTACTTGTACGACCCAGTGCACTTGCTGGTTAGTTGTGCGCAGTTGTGACAATGTGTGATTCACGTTTGAGAACGCTACCAAGTCCTTGGTGCCATTGTTGATGATCACAATTTCGTGCACCAAGTTTTTGGCGCCGTTGCCGGTGATTGTTCGAGTTTGGACAACTAACGGTTCATCTTGTTGCTCAGATTAGGTAATTTTCTCTTTGTTTTATTTTCAAAAATTTTTCAAAAATCTTTCAAAAAATTTTTTTACTTCTGTTTTCGAAATAATTATTCCAAATTTTTAAGAATGAATTCTAGTGTTTCATGAAGCATGTTGAAGCTTAGCTGGCTGTAAAGCCATGTCTAATTGAATTGGATTGAGGCTTCCCCTTATCAGTATATGAAGTTGGATGAAGTATCAACTGTTGCATGCCTAATTTATATCCTAAAGCTGGCTGGCTATTAAACCATGTCCAACTCCTGGATCGGAGCTTGATGAGCGAATAATTTATACGCTTTTTGGCATTGTTTTTAGTATGTTTTTAGTATGTTTTAGTTAGTTTTTATTATATTTTTATTAGTTTTTAGTTAAAATTCACTTTTCTGGACTTTACTATGAGTTTGTGTGTTTTTCTATGATTTCAGGTATTTTCTGGCTGAAATTGAGGGACTTGAGCAAAAATCTGATTCAGAGACTGAAAAGGACTGCAGATGCTGTTGGATTCTGACCTCCCTACACTCAAAGTGGATTTTCTGGAGCTACAGAAGCCCAATTGGCGCGATCTCAACGGCGTTGGGAAGTAGACATCATGGGCTTTCCAGCAATGTATAATAGTCCATACTTTGCCCAAGATTTGATGGCCCAAACCGGCGTTCCAAATCAGCTCAAAACTGCCCGGCGTTAAACGCCGGAACTGGCACAAGAATGGGAGTTAAACGCCCAAACTGGCACAAAAGCTGGCGTTTAACTCCAAGAAGAGTCTCTACACGAAAATGCTTCAATGCTCAGCCCAAGCACACACCAAGTGGGCCCGGAAGTGGATTTTTATGTCATTTACTCTTCTTTGTAAACCTTAAGCTACTAGTTCTCTATAAGTAGGACCTTTTGCTATTGTATTTTCATCTTTTGATCACTTTCTATCTTAGGATCATCTTTGGACATCTAGTTCTTAGATTATTGGGAGGCAGGCCATTCGGCCATGCCTAGACCTTGTTCTTATGTATTTTCAACGGTGGAGTTTCTACACACCATAGATTAAGGTGTGGAGCTCTGCTGTACCTCGAGTATTAATGCAATTACTATTGTTCTTCTATTCAATTCAGCTTGTTCTTATTTCAAGATACTCATTCACTCTCAAGAACTTGATGAATGTGATGATTATGTGACGCTCATCATCATTCTCACTTATGAACGCGTGCCTGACAACCACTCCCGTTCTACAAGCAAACAAGGCTTGAATGTTTATCTCTTAGATTCTTTAAACGGAATCTTCGTGGTATAAGCTAGAATTGATGGCAGAATTCAAGAGAATCCGGAAGGTCTAAACCTTGTCTGTGGTATTCTGAGTAGGATTCAATGATTGAATGACTGTGACGAGCTTCAAACTCCTGAAGGCTGCGCGTTAGTGACAGACGCAAAAGAATCAATGGATTCTACTCCAACCTGATTGAGGATCGACAGATGAATAGCCGTGCCGTGACAGGGTGCGTTGAACATTTTCCCTGAGAGGACGGGACTGTAGCCACTGACAACGATGATGCCCAACATACAGCTTGCCATGGAAAGGAGTAAGAAGGATTGGATGAAGACAGTAGGAAAGCAGAGAGACGGAAGGGACAACGCATCTCCATTCGCTTATCTGAAGTTCTCACCAATGAATTACATAAGTATCTCTATCTTTATTCTATGTTTTATTCATATATCATCCATAACCATTTGAGTCTTCCTGACTAAGATTTACAAGGTGACCATAGCTTGCTTCATACCAACAATCTCCGTGGGATCGACCCTTACTCGCGTAAGGTTTATTACTTGGACGACCCAGTGCACTTGCTGGTTAGTTGTGCGAAGTTGTGTTTATACCATGGTATTGAGCACCAAGTTTTTGGATTCATTACCGGGGATTATTTGAGTTATGAAAAGTAGTGATCACAATTTCGTGCACCAAGTTTTTGGCGCCGTTGCCGGGGATTATTTCGAGTATGGACAACTGACGGTTCATCTTGTTGCTTAGATTAGGTATTTATCTTCAGAGTTCTTAAGAATGAATTCTAGTGTTTCAAGGTGATGTTCTTATCATCACCAAAGCTGATTGATTCCTATCAATTTAGCTCTTGAATGCAATGTCCTGCTAAAGCTTGGCTAGCCCTGTCTAATTTCTTTAGACTAAAGCTTTAGACTAACATTGCATGATTCCTGGAATTCTCATTAAGAATTTTGATATCTTTATTTTCTTCTTCCACTTAATTTTCGAAAAATCCCAAAAAAAAAAATTACAAAATCAAAAAAACCAAAAATATTGCATGTTTCTTGTTGAGTTTAGTGTCTCATTTTAAGTTTGGTGTCAATTACATGTTTCTGTTCTTCTTACATTCATTCATGTGTCTTAAGTGATCTTCAAGATGTTCTTGATGATTTTCTTGCTCTGATCTTTGAATTCTCTTGACTTGAGTGTTTTGTTGTTTCTCATGTGCATTCTCATTTTGTTAGTGTCAGTAGTATACAAACTGCTAAGTTTGGTGTCTTGCATGCATTGTTATTTGATTTTAGTTGCATTTTGATTATTCCTCATTATTAAAAATCCAAAAATATTTTTAATTTGTGTCTTTTCAAGTCAATAATACAGGAAATTGAAGATTTAGAACATTCAGCAGAGGAATTGCACAGAAAAAGCTGGGCGTTCAAAATGCCCAGTGAAGAAGGCAAACTGGCGTTTAAACGCCAGCCAGGGTGCCTGGCTGGGCGTTTAACGCCTAAAAGGGTAGTGCTTTGGGCGTTAAACGCCAGAATGTGCACCATTCTGGGTGTTTAACGCCAGGATGGCACAAGAGGGAAGATTCTGTTTTTAATTCAAATTTTTTTCAAGTTTTCAAAATTTTTCAAAATCAAATCTTTTTCAAATCATATCTTTTCAATCAAATCTTTTTCAAAATTAATTTCTATCCATTTTCAAAAATACTTTCTATCAATTAATGATTTGATTCAACATTTCAAGTATGTTGCCTTTTCTGTTGAGAAAGGTTTAATGTTTTAATCATATCTTTTCTTGTTAGCCAAGTCATTAATTTTTAAAATCAAATCTTTTTAAATTATTTTTCAAATCATATCTTTTCAATCATATCTTTTTAATCACATCTTTTTCAAAATAGTTTTCAATCATATCTTTTTAATTTCTAATTTCAAAATCTTTTTCAAAAATCACTTGATTTCTTCCCACTCTTAGTTTTCGAAAATTATCAATCAATTTTTCAAAATGTTTTTAAATCTTTTATTTAATTTTCGAAAATTTCTTCCCCTCTTCTCACATCCTTTTATTTATGGACTAACACTATTCCTCAAGGAACAATTCGAACTCCATCTCTTTTGATAAGTTCGAATTCTTCTACTTCTTCCTTCTATTTTTCTTTTCCTCTGACACCTCAAGGAATCTCTATACTGTGACATAGAGGATTCCATATTTTCTTGTTCTCTTCTCTTTCATATGAGCAGGAGCAAAGACAAAAGCATTCTTGTTGAGGCTGACCCTGAACCTGAAAGAACCTTGAAGCGAAAGCTAAGAGAAGCTAAGGCACAACTCTCTATAGAGGACCTAACAGAAATCTTCAAAGAAGAAGAACCCATGGCAGCCGAAAACAACAACAATGCCAACAATGCAAGGAAGGTGCTGGGTGACTTTACTGCACCTACTCCCGACTTCTATGGGAGAAGCATCTCTATCCCTGCCATTGGAGCAAACAACTTTGAGCTTAAGCCTCAATTAGTTTCTCTAATGCAACAGAATTGCAAGTTCCATGGACTTCCATTGGAAGATCCTCATCAGTTTTTAGCTGAATTCTTGCAAATCTGTGACACTGTCAAGACTAATGGGGTTGACCCTGAGGTCTATAGACTTATGCTATTCCCTTTTGCTGTAAGAGACAGGGCTAGGATATGGTTTGACTTACAACCTAAAGAAAGCCTGAACTCTTGGGAAAAGCTAGTCAATGCCGTCTTGGCAAAGTTCTTTCCACCTCAAAAATTGAGTAAGCTTAGAGTGGAAGTCCAAACCTTCAGATAGAAGGAAGGTGAATCCCTTTATGAAGCTTGGGAAAGATACAAACAATTGATCAGAAAGTGTCCTTCTGACATGCTTTCTGAATGGAGCATCATATGTATTTTCTATGATGGTCTGTCTGAACTGTCCAAGATGTCTTTGGATAGCTCTGCTGGAGGATCTCTTCATCTGAAGAAGACGCCTACAGACGCTCAAGAACTAATTGAAATGGTTGCAAATAACCAATTCATGTACACTTCTGAAAGGAATCCTGTGAACAATGGGACAAATCAGAAGAAAGGAGTTCTTGAGATTGATACTCTGAATGCCATATTGGCTCAGAATAAAATATTGACTCAGCAAGTCAATTTGATTTCTCAAAGTCTGTCTGGAATGCAAGCTGCACCAGGCAGTACTAAGGATGCTTCATCTGAAGAAGAAGCTTATGATCCTGAGAACCCTTTAATGGAAGAGGTGAATTACATGGGAGAACCCTATGGAAACACCTATAATTCTTCATGGAGAAATTATCCAAATTTCTTATGGAAGGATCAACAGAGACCTCAACAAGGTTTCAACAACAATAATGGTGGAAGAAACAGGTTTAGCAATGGCAAGCCTTTTCCATTATCTTCTCAGCAACAGACAGAGAATTCTAAGCAGAACCACTCTGACTTAGCAACCATGGTCTCTGATCTAATCAAAACCACTCAAAGTTTCATGACTGAAACAAGGTCCTCCATTAGGAATTTGGAGGCACAAGTGGGACAGCTGAGTAAGAAAGTTACTGAACTCCCTCCTAGTACTCTTCCAAGCAGTACAGAAGAAAATCCAAAAGGAGAGTGCAAGGCCATCAACATGGCCGAATTTGGAGAGGAGGGAGAGGCAGTGAACGCCACTGAGGAAGACCTCAATGGTCGTCCACTGGCCTCCAATAAGTTCCCTAATGAGGAACCATGGGAATCTGAGGCTCACACTGAGACCATAGAGATTCCATTGGATCTACTTCTGCCATTCATGAGCTCTGATGAGTATTCTTCCTCTGAAGAGGATGAGTAAGTCACTGAAGAGCAAGTTGCCAAGTACCTTGGAGCAATCATGAAGCTAAATGACAAGTTATTTGGTAATGAGACTTGGGAGGATGAACCCCCTTTGCTCACCAAAGAACTGGATGACTTGTCTAGGCAAAGATTACCTCAAAAGAGACAGGATCCTGGGAAGTTTTCAATACCTTGTACCATAGGCACCATGACCTTCAAGAAGACTCTGTGTGACCTAGGGTCAAGTGTGAACCTCATGCCTCTCTCTATAATGGAGAAGTTAGGGATCTTTGAGGTACAAGCTGCAAGAATCTCACTAGAGATGGAAGACAATTCAAAGAAACAAGCTTATGGACTTGTAGAGGATGTTCTGGTAAAGGTTGAAGACCATTACATCCCTGCTGATTTCATAGTCTTAGAGACTGGGAAGTGCATGGATGAATCTATCATCCTTGGCAGACCCTTCCTAGCCACAGCAAAAGCTGTGATTGATGTTGACAGAGGAGAATTGATCATTCAAGTGAATGAAGAATCCTTTGTGTTTAAGGCCCAAGGATATCCCTCTGCCACCATGGAGAGGAAACATGAAGAGCTTCTCTCAAAACAGAGTCAAACAGAGCCCCCACAGTCAAACTCTAAGTTTGGTGTTGGGAGGCCACAACCAAATTCTAAGTTTGGTGTTGAACCCCCACATTCAAACTCTAAGTTTGGTGTTGGGAGGTTCCAACATTGCTATGAGTATCTGTGAGGCTCCATAAGAGCCCTCTGTCAAGCTACTGACATTAAAGAAGCGCTTGTTGGGAGGCAACCCAGTGTTATATTTTATCTATTTTCCTTTGTTATTTTTATGTTTTCTGTAGGTTGATGATCATGAGGAATCACAAAATCAGTTGAAAAAGCAAAAATAGAATGAAAAATAGAAAGAAAAATAGCACACCCTAGAGGAGAACTTGCTGGCGTTTAAACGCCAGTGAAGCTAGCAAATGGGCGTTTAACGCCCAGTCTGGCACCATTCTGGGTGTTTAACGCCAGAAAGGGGCACCAGACTGGCGTTAAATGCCAGGAAAGGGCAAGAAGCTAGCGTTAAACGCCAGAAATGGGCACCAGCCCGGCGTTTAACGCCAGAATTGGCACATAGAGCAATTTTGCTCGCCACTTGGTGCAGGGATGACTTTTTCTTGACACCTCAGGATCTGTGGACCCCACAGGATCCCCACCTACCCCACCACCCTCTCTCTTCTTTACCCATTCACCAATCACCTCAACACCTCTTCCCCAAAAACCCTTCACCTATCAAATCCCATCTTTCTCCTCACCACTTACATCCATCCTTCATAAAACCCCACCTACCTCACCATTCAAATTCAAACCACTTTCCCTCCGAAACCCACCCTCCCATAGCCGAACCCTACCCCTCTTTTCACCCCTATATAAACCCATCTTCACTCCTTCATTTTCACACACCCTAAACACTACTTTTCCCCCTTTTGGCGGAACCACAAAGCCACCTCCATCTGCTCCATTTCTTCTTCTTCTACTCTCTTCTTTCCTCTTTTGCTCGAGGACGAGCAAACCTTTTAAGTTTGGTGTGGTAAAAGCATTACTTTTTGTTTTTCCATAACCATTTATGGCATCCAAGGCCGGAGAAACCTCTAGAAAGAGGAAAGGGAAGGCAAAAGCTTTCACCTCCGAGTCATGGGAGATGGAGAGATTCATCTCAAGGGTACATCAAGACCACTTCTATGAAGTTGTGGCCTTGAAGAAGGTGATCCCCGAGGTCCCTTTCAAACTTAAAAAGGGTGAATATCCGGAGATCCGACATGAGATTCGAAGAAGAGGTTGGGAAGTTCTTACCAACCCCATTCAACAAGTCAAAATCTTAATGGTTCAAGAGTTCTATGCCAATGCATGGATCACCAAGAGCCATGATCAAAGTGTGAACCCGAACCCAAAGAATTGGCTTACAGTGGTTCGGGGGAAATACTTAGATTTTAGTCCGGAAAATGTAAGGTTGGCATTCAACTTGCCCATAATGCAAGGAGATGAACACCCTTACACTAGAAGGGTCAACTTTGATCAAAGGTTGGACCAAGTCCTCATAGACATCTGTGAAGAGGGCGCCTAATGGAAGAGAGATTCAAGAGGGAAGCCGGTTCAATTGAGAAGGCATGATCTCAAGCCCGTAGCTAGGGGATGGTTGGAGTTTATCCAACGCTCAATCATTCCCACTAGCAACCGGTCTGAAGTTACTCTAGACCGGGCCATCATGATCCATAGTATCATGATTGGAGAAGAAGTAGAAGTTCATGAGGTCATAGCCCAAGAACTTTATAAGGTGGCGGACAAGCCTTCTACCTTGGCAAGGTTAGCTTTTCCTCATCTCATTTATCACCTCTGTTATTCAGTTGGAGTTGACATAGAGGGAGACATCCCCATTGATGAGGACAAGCCCATCACTAAGAAAAGGATGGAGCAAACAAGAGATCCCACTCATCATGAAATCCCTGAGATACCTCAAGGGATGCACTTTCCTCCACAAAACTATTAGGAGCAAATCAACACCTCCCTAGGAGAATTGAGTTCCAACATGGGACAACTAAGGGTGAAGCACCAAGAACATTCCATCCTCCTCCATGAAATTAGAGAAGATCAAAGAATCATGAGAGAGGAACAACAAAGGCAAGGAAGAGACATTGAGGAGCTCAAGCACTCCATAAGACCTTCAAGAGGAAGAACAAGCCGCCATCACTAAGGTGGACCCGTTCTTTAATCTCCTTGTCCTTCATTTTCCTGTTTTTCGAAAATTTATGCTTATGTTTATCTATGTTTGTGTCTTATGATCATTAGTATCTTAGTGTCTATGCCTTAAAGTTATGAATGTCCTATGAATCCATCACTTTTCTTAAATGAAAAATGTTCTTAATTAAAAAAAGAAGAATTGCATGAATTTTGAATTTTATAACAGATTAATTATTTTGAAGTAGTGGCAATACTTTTGTTTTCTGAATGTATGCTTAAATAGTGCATATGTCTTTTGAATTTGTTGTTCATGATTGGTTGGCTCTTGAAAGAATGATGAAAAAGGAGACATGTTACTGAGGATCTGAAAAATCATAAAAAAATGATTCTTGAAGCAAGAAAAAGCAGTGAATACAAAAAAAAGGGAGAAAGAGAAAAAGAAAGAAAAAGAAAGTTGTGATCCAAGGCAAAAAGATTGTGCTTAAGAACCCTGGACACCTCTAATTGGGGACTCTAGCAAAGCTGAGTCACAATTTGAAAAGGTTCACCCAATTATGTGTCTGTGGCATGTATGTATCCGGTGGTAATACTGGAAGACAAAGTGCTTTGGGCCACGGCCAAGACTCATAAAGTAGCTTTGTTCAAGAATCATCATACTTAACTAGGAGAATCAATAACACTATCTGGATTCTGAGTTCCTATAGAAGCCAATCATTCTGAATTTCAAAGGATAGAGTGAGATGCCAAAACTGTTCAGAGGCAAAAAGTTAAAAGCCCCGCTCATCTAATTAATACTGATCTTCATAGATGTTTTTGGAATTCATTGCATATTCTCTTCTCTTTATCTTATTTGATTTTCAGTTGCTTGAGGACAAGCAACAATTTAAGTTTGGTGTTGTGATGAGCGGATAATTTATACGCTTTTTAGCATTGTTTTTAGTATGTTTTTAGTATGTTTTAGTTAGTTTTTATTATATTTTTATTAGTTTTTAGTTAACATTCACTTTTCTGGACTTTACTATGAGTTTGTGTGTTTTTCTGTGATTTCAGGTATTTTCTGGCTGAAATTGAGGGACTTGAGCAAAAATCTGATTCAGAGACTGAAAAGGACTGTAGATGCTGTTGGATTCTGACCTCCCTACACTCAAAGTGGATTTTCTGGAGCTACAGAAGCCCAATTGGCGCGCTCTCAACGGCGTTGGGAAGTAGACATCCTGGGCTTTCCAGAAATGTATAATAGTCCATACTTTGCCCAAGATTTGATGGCCCAAACCGGCGTTCCAAATCAGCTCAAAACTGCCCAGCGTTAAACGCCGGAACTGGCACAAGAATGGGAGTTAAACGCCCAAACTGGCACAAAAGCTGGCGTTTAACTCCAAGAAGAGTCTCTACATGAAAATGCTTCAATGCTCAGCCCAAGCACACACCATGTGGGCCCGGAAGTGGATTTTTATGTCATTTACTCATCTTTGTAAACCTTAAGCTACTAGTTCTCTATAAGTAGGACCTTTTGCTATTGTATTTTCATCTTTTGATCACTTTCGATCTTAGGATCATCTTTAGACGTCTAGTTCTTAGATTATTGGGAGGCTGACCATTCGGCCATGCCTAGACCTTGTTCTTATGTATTTTCAACGGTGGAGTTTCTACACACCATAGATTAAGGTGTGGAGCTCTGCTGAACCTCGAGTATTAATGCAATTACTATTGTTCTTCTATTCAATTCAGCTTGTTCTTATTTCAAGATACTCATTCACTCTCAAGAACTTGATGAATGTGATGATTATGTGATGCTCATCATCATTCTCACTTATGAACGCGTGCCTGACAACCACTCCCATTCTACAAGCAAACAAGGCTTGAATGTTTATCTCTTGGATTCTTTAAACGGAATCTTCGTGGTATAAGCTAGAATTGATGGCGGAATTCAAGAGAATCCGGAAGGTCTAAACCTTGTCTGTGGTATTCTGAGTAGGATTCAATGATTGAATGACTATGACGAGCTTCAAACTCCTGAAGGTTGCGCGTTAGTGACAGACGCAAAAGAATCAATGGATTCTACTCCAACCTGATTGAGGACCGACAGATGAATAGCCGTGCCGTGACAGGGTGCGTTGAACATTTTCATTGAGAGGACGGGACTGTAGCCACTGACAACGGTGATGCCCAACATACAGCTTGCCATGGAAAGGTGTAAGAAGGATTGGATGAAGACAGTAGGAAAGCTGAGAGACGGAAGGGACAACGCATCTCCATTCGCTTATCTGAAGTTCTCACCAATGAATTACATAAGTATCTCTATCTTTATTCTATGTTTTATTCATATATCATCCATAACCATTTGAATCTGCCTGACTAAGATTTACAAGGTGACCATAGCTTGCTTCATACCAACAATCTCCGTGGGGTCAACCCTTACTCGCGTAAGGTTTATTACTTGGACGACCCAGTGCACTTGCTGGTTACTTGTGCGAAGTTGTGTTTATACCATGGTATTGAGCACCAAGTTTTTGGATTCATTACCGGGGATTATTTGAGTTGTGAAAAGTAGTGATCACAATTTCGTGCACCAGAGCTTTAGGCTAACATTGAAAGATTCCTGGAATTCTTATTAAAAATTTTGAATTTCTTATTTTATTTTTCCTATATGTTTTTGAAAAAAATTTAAAATAAAATAAAAAAATCAATAAAATCATAAAAAAATATTTTGTGTTTCTTGTTTGAGTCTTGTGTGATGTTTTAAGTTTGGTGTCAATTGCATGTTCATCTTTTTCTTGCATTTTTCAAAAATTCATGCATTGTATTTTTCATGATCTCAAAGTTGTTCTTGATAAATTTTCTTGTTTGATCTTTATATTTTCTTGTTTTGTGTTTTTTGTTGTTTTTCATGTGCATTCTTGCATTCATAGTGTCGAAGCATAAAAAATTTCTAAGTTTGGTGTCTTGCATGTTTTCTTTTCTTGAAAATGTTTTCAAAAATATGTTCTTGATGTTCATCTTGACATTCAAAGTGTTCTTGGTATTCATCCTGACATTCATAGTGTTCTTGCATGCATTAAGTGTTTTGATCCAAAATTTTCATGTTTTGGGGTCATATTTGTGTTTTTCTCTCTCCTCATTAAAAATTCAAAAATAAAAAAAATCTTTTCCTTATTTTGCCCATAATTTTCGAAAATTTGAGTTGACTTAGTCAAAGATTTTTAAAACTTAGCTATTCCTTATAAGTCAAGTCAAATTTTCAATTTTAAAAATCCTATCTTTTCAAAACTTTTTCAAAAATAAAATCTTTTTCATTTTTAATTTATGATTTTTGAAAATTTAAAAATATTTTTCAAAATCTTTTTCTTATCTTTATTTCAAAATTTCGAAAACTTTACTAACAATTAATGTGATTGATTCAAAAATTTGAAGTTTGTTACTTTCAAGTTAAGAAAGGTTCAATCTTTAAATTCTAGAGTCATATCTTTTAGTTTCTTGTTAGTCAAGTAATCAATTTTAATTTTAAAAATCAAATCTTTTCCAAAATATCTTTTTCAAATCATATCTTTTTCAAAGTTGATTTCAAAAATCTTTTCTAACTTCATATCTTTTTCAAAATTGAATTTCAAATCTTTTTGTTTGTTTCTTATCTTTTTCAAAACCACCTAACTACTTTCCTCTCTCTAATTTTTGAAAATTCCCTCATCTTTTTCAAAATTCTTTTAATATACTAACTGTTTTTCTTCTCTTAATTTTCGAAAATCACTAACCCTTTTTCAACATTTATTTTCGAATTTCTCCCTCTCTCATCTCTTTCTATTTATTTATTCACTTACTAACACTTCTCTTTCACTCAAGAATTCGAACCCACTCTCTTCCCCCTTGTGTTTGGATTCTTACCTTTTCACTTCTTCTATTTTTCTTTTCTTCTACTAACATAAAGGAATCTCTATACTGTGACATAGAGGATTCCACTTCTTTTTCTGCTCTCTTCTCTTTCATATGAGCAGGAACAAGGAAAAAGGCATTCTTGTTGAAGCTGATCCAGAACCTGAAAGGACTCTGAAGAGGAAACTAAGAGAAGCTAAATTACAACAAGTCAGAGACAACCTTACTGAAATTTTTGAACAAGAAAAGGATATGGCAGCCGAACCCAACAACAATAATGCAAGGAGGATGCTTGGTGACTATACTACACCTACTTCCAAATTTGATGGAAGAAGCATCTCAATCCCTGCCATTGGAGCAAACAATTTTGAGTTGAAACCTCAACTGGTTGCTCTAATGCAACAGAACTGCAAGTTTCATGGACTTCCATCAGAAGATCCCTATCATTTTTTAACTGAGTTCTTACAGATTTGTGAGACTGTTAAGACTAATGGAGTAGATCCTGAAGTCTACAGGCTTATGCTTTTCCCTTTTACTGTAAGAGACAGAGCTAGAACATGGTTGGACTCACAATCTAAAGATAGCCTTGACTCCTAGGATAAGCTGGTTACGGCCTTCTTGGCTAAGTTCTTTCCTCCTCAAAAGCTGAGCAAGTTTAGAGTGGATGTTCAAACCTTCAAACAAAAAGATGGTGAATCCCTCTAAGAAGCTTGGGAAAGATAAAAACAGATGACCAAAAGGTGTCCTTCTAACATGCTTTCAGAATGGACCATTTTGGATATATTCTATTATGGTCTATCTGAGTTCTCTATGATGTCACTGGACCATTCTGCAGGTGGATCCATTCACCTAAAGAAAACGCCTGCAAAAGCTCAAGAACTCATTGACATAGTTGCAAATAACCAGTTCATGTACACTTCTGAGAAGAATTCTGTGAATAATGGGATGCCTCAGAGGAAGGGAGTTCTTGAAATTGATTCTCTGAATGCCATATTGGCTCAGAACAAAATGTTGACTCAACAAGTCAACATGATTTCTCGAAGTCTGAATAGATGGCAAAATGCATCCAACAGTACTAAAGAGGCATCTTTTGAAGAAGAAGCCTATGATCTTGAGAACCCTGCAATGGCAGAGGTAAATTACATGGGTGAACCTTATGGGAACATCTATAATTCCTCATGGAGAAATCGTCCAAATTTCTCATGGAAGGATCAACAAAAGCCTCAACAAGGCTTTAATAATGGTGGAAGAAACAGGCTCAGCAATAGCAAGCCTTTTCCATCATCTTCTCAGCAACAGACAGAGAATTCTGAGCAGAGCACCTCTAGCTTAGCAAACATAATCTCTGATCTGTCTAAAGCCACTTTAAATTTCATGAGTGAAACAAGGTCATCCATCAGAAATTTGGAGGCACAAGTAGGCCAGCTGAGTAAGAAAATCACTGAAACTCCTCCTAGTACTCTCCCAAGCAATACAGAAGGGAATTTAAAAAGAGAGTGCAAGGCCATTGATATTGTCAATATGGCCGAATTCAAGGAGGAAGGAGAAGACGTGAATCCCAGTGAGGAAGACCTCATGGGACGTCTCCCAGACAAGAAGGAGTTCCCTATTGAGGACCTAAAGGAATCTGAGGCTCACCTAAAGACTATAAAGATTCCATTGAACCTCCTTTTGCCATTCATGAGCTCTGAGAACTATTCTTCCTCTGAAGAGGATGAAGAGGTAACTGAAGAGCAAGTTGCTCAATATCTAAGAGCCATCATGAAGCTGAATGCCAACTTGTTTGGTAATGAGACTTGGAAAGGTGAACCTCCCTTGCTCATTAGTGAACTAGATACATGGGTTCAGCAAACTCTACCTCAAAAGAAACAAGATCCTGGTAAATTCTTAATACCCTGTACCATGGGAACCATGACCTTTGAGAAGGCTCTATGTGACCTGGGGTCAGGTATAAATCTTATTCCACTCTCTGTAATGGAGAAGCTGGGGATCTTTGAGGTACAGACTGCCACATTCTCATTACAAATGGCAGACAAGTCAGTAAGAAAAGCTTATGGATTGGTAGAGGACGTGTTAGTAAAGGTTAAAGGCCTTTACATCCCTGCTGATTTCATAATCTTATATACCATGAAGGAGAAGGATGAATGCATCATCCTTGGAAGACCCTTCCTAGCCACAGCAGGAGATGTGATTGATGTTGACAGAGGAGAGCTAGTCCTTCAATTAAATAGGGACTACCTTGTGTTTAAAGCTCAAGGATATTCCTCTACAACCATGGAGAGGAAGCATGAAAACCTTCTCTCAATATAGAGTCAAACAAAACCCCCACAATCAAACTCTAGGTTTGGTGTTGGGAGGCCATAACCAGACTCTAAGTTTGGTATTGAACCCCCACATTCAAACTCTAAGTTTGGTGTTGGGAGTCCACAACATTGACCTGATCACCTGTGAAGCTCCATGAGAGCTTACTGTCAAGCTATTGACATTAATGAAGCGCTTATTGGGAGGCAACCCAATTTTTATTTATCTAATTTTATTTTTATTTTTATTTTTATTGTTCTTTTATGTTTTATTAGGTTCATGATCATGTGGAGTCACAAAACAAATACTAAAATTAAAAACAGAATAAAAAATAGCAGAAGAAACAGCACACCCTGGAGGAAGGGCTTACTGGCGTTTAAACGCTAGTAAGGAGCATCTGGCTGGCGTTCAACGCCAGAACAGAGCATGGATCTGGTGTTGGACGCCAGAAACATGCAGCAATCTGGCATTTAAACACCAGGATTGCACCCTGAGGAAAGCTGGCATTCAACGCTAGAAACATACTACAGACTGGTGTTGAACGCCCAAAACAAGCATAGAACTGGCGTTTAACGCCAGAAACAAGCATCAATCTGGCGTTAAACGCCAGGATTGCATGCAGAGGGCATTTTACACGCCTCATTGGTGCAGGAATGTAAATCCTCAACACCTCAGGATCTGTGGACCCCACAGGATCATCTCAGGATTTGTGGACCCTACAGGATTCCTACCTACCTCAACTCACTCTCTCTCTTTTTCACACAATCCAATAAACACTCTTCCCCCAAAACCCTTCACCAATCACCTCAATCTCTCTTCCCCATCACCTCTTCACCACTCACATCCATCCATCCTTATAACCCAAACCCACCCTAAATGGCCGAAACACAAACATCTCTCCCTCTCCTCCATATCTTCTTCTTCTTCTTCTATTCTTTCTTTTTTTTCTCGAGGGCGAGCAACATTCTAAGTTTGGTGTGGTAAAAGCATAGATTTTTGTTTTTCCATAACCATTTATGGCACCTAAGGCCGGAGAAACCTCTAGAAAGAGAAAAAGGAAGACAAACGCTTCCACCTCCGAGTCATGGGAGATGGAGAGATTTATCTCAAGGGTCCATAGCTCAGTAGTAGAGCATTTGACTGCACATCAAGAGAGCCCACTCATGGACCTCAACAAGAGCATGAGGAATTCCCTCATCAAGAAATCCCTGAGATACCTTAGGGGATACATTTTCCTCCACACAATTATTGGGGGAAACTAACGATAGTAGCACCAAAATCACTAGGGATCAAGCAACGGAGGCAAGGAAGAGACATAGAGGAGCTCAAGAGCACCATTGGTTCTTCAAGAGGAAGACGCCACTTTCACTAAGGTGGACTCATTCCTTAACTTCCTTGTTCTTATTTCTCTGTTTTTTTATTTATGAACTTCATGTTTATCTATGTTTGTGTCTTTACTACATGATCATTAGTATTTAGTAACAATGTCTTAAGGCTATGAATAATTCCATGAATCCTTCACCTTTCTTAAATGAAAAATGTTTCTAATACAAAAGAACAAAAAGTACACGAGTTTTGAATTCATCATTGAAATTAGCGTAATTATATTGATGTGGTGACAATACTTTTTGTTTTCTGAATGAATGCTTGAACAGTGCATATTTTTTATCTTGTTGTTTATAAATGTTAAAATTGTTGGCTCTTGAAAGAATGATGAAAAAGAAAAATGTTATTGATGATCTGAAAAATCATAAAATTGATTCTTGAAGCATGAAAAAGCAGCGAAGAACAAAGCTTGCGAAAAAAGCAAGCAGAAAAAGCCAATAGCCCTTAAACTGGCGTTCAACGCCAGTTCCATGCTGCATTCTGGAGTCAAACGCCAGAAACACGTCATAAACCAGAGTTAAACACCAAAAACACGTTACAACTTGGCATTTAACTCCAAGAGAAGCCTCTGCATGTGTAAAGCTCAAGCTCAGCCCAAGCACACACCAAGTGGGCCCCGGAAGTAGATTTCTGCATTAATTACTTATTTCTGTAAATCCTAGTAGCTAGTCTAGTATAAATAGGACATTTTACTATTGTATTAGACATCTTGGTTTCGTCTTTTATCTTAGCATCCATCTTTGGATGTTTGGTTCTTAGACTTTGGGGGCTGGCCATTCGGCCATGCCTAGACCTTGATCACTTATGTATTTTCAATAGTGGAGTTTCTACACACCAAAGATTAAGGGTGTGGAGCTCTACTGTACCTCGAGTTTTAATGCAATTACTACTATTTTCTATTCAATTTAGCTTATTCTTGTTCTAAGATATTCATTACACTTCAACCTGATGGATGTGATGATCCGTGACACTCATCATCATTCTCACCTATGAATGTGTGACTGACAACCACTTCTGTTCTACCTTAGAACGAGCGAGTATCTCTAGGATTCCTTAATCAGAATCCTCGTGGTATAAGCTAGAACCCTTTGGCGGCCACTCTTGAGGATCTGGAAAGTCTAAACCTTGTCTGTGGTATTCCGAGTAGGATTCAAGGATTGAATGGCTGTGACGAGCTTCAAACTCGCGATTGTTGGGCGTGATGACAAATGCAAAAGAATCAATGGATTCTATTCCGACATGATCGAGAACCGATAGATGATTAGCCGTGCTGTGACAATAGCATTTGGACCTTTTTCACTGAGAGGATGGGAAGTAGCCATTGACAATAGTGATGCCCTACATACAGCTTGCAATGGAAATGAGTATGAAGAATTGGATGAAAGCAGTAGGAAAGTAGAGATTCAACAGGAACAAGCATCTCTATGCACTTATCTGAAATTTCCACCATTGAATTACATAAGTATCTCTATTTTATTTTATGCTTTAATTATTATTAATTTCGAAACCGTTATAATCATTTAAATCTGCCTAACTGTGATTTACAAGATGACCATAGCTTGCTTTATACCAACAATCTCCGTGGGATCGACCCTTACTCACGTAAGGTTTATTACTTAGACGACCCAGTGCACTTGCTGGTTAGTTGTGCGAAGTTGTGACAATGTGTGATTCATGTTTGAGAGCACTACCAAGTCCTTGGCGCCATTGTTGATGATCACAATTTCGTGCACCAGTTGGGATTTTAGAAGCCCAAAGGACACAAAGGTACGAGAAGGATCCTCCAAGAAGGATGATAACTCTTCCCCTTCCAAAAAGAAAGACAAGGGAAAAGGGCCAATGAACTGAAGCTGCTCAAGGTTGTTAAGTCCCATGGTTGACATTCCTAAAATTCTGAAATTATGTTTACTTCTCTTTATGTTTAAATTTTTGTTTGATAATAAGTTGCAATGCTAGGATAGTTTATGTTTCATGTTTGATTCCCTGAAGTTTCTTTTCTGAGTCTTTTATGTTTTCAAGAAAGAAAATGCAATGTTGCTAAGTTTCATAATCATCAAATAAAAGAAGTAGTTTGTTTCCCTAAGAATCTATGGTGAGTTGTTGCAAAAACAAGAGTAAAAGAGATTAAGACCAAGTAAGAATATTCAAAACCAAGAGATAAAGGAACTAAGTGCAGGACCATGAATGAATTAAAAAGAAAATGAGTCATGGTGAGTAACTACACTTAAAGGAAGTGACAAGTAAAGGCTAAGGATGACCCTTGAATATTTATAGAACCAAGAAGTAGTAAGCAATAAAAAGACCCAAGGCTTTGAGCATCACCTACTAGGTTAAAAGGAAGCACCAATTAACTCAAAAGAATCAAAGATCCTAGTAGATGCTTGTGGTGAAGATGTGTCAAGAAGAGAGACTTGGGCAAGTAAATTCTTAGGGGTGTTTCAACACTTAGCACCCTAAGACCAACTGGTTTGGGAGTGCTATTTGAAAGCCTAAGCTAAAGGGTCGTCTTGAGACAAAACACTTAGAGTCGTGGTCAATTGAAAAGAAAAGAAAGAGAAGCAATTCCTGCTACATCGAGGTGACAATCAATAAAAATGGCACCTAAGGCAAACACTTGAAAAATCCTTAAGAGTCTAGGAGTTCATTGTGGCATTGAAACAACAATACTCATGCATGTGTTAATACTTTGCCTTATTCTTAGTAATGAATGCACTTATTCATGGTTGAAGTCTCAATTCATTTAAGAGCAACTCATATTGATTTGCTTGGGACAAGCAAAGCTTAAGTTTGGTGTTGTGATGACTTGCATCATTTACCCTTTTTACCTATGCAAAAGGACCATAAAAAGAGCACAAATTCATTGTTTCAATGCAATTTTATGAGCTAAATAAAAAAGGAAGAAAACAACAAGTAAAAGCTGGGCGTGTGAAAAGGGCGTGTCACTTGGAACAAACGCCACAAAAAGGAATGGGCGTGGCATGCCAGCATCAGGGCGTGGCACGCCAGTAGCAAATTCTAGAGAGCAATGATAAAGGCAACAAGAAGGGCGTGGCACTCCAAGCTGGGCATGGCACGCCAACTCATCAACTAGAAAAAGAATTCACTAGGGCGTGCCACTTGGTATTGAAGGCGTGGCACGCCAAGCTCTCATCATCACTTGGGCGTGCCACTTGAGGACCTAAGCGTGGCACGCCAAGCTAATGGAGTCACATTAAAATGGGCGTGCCACT